>NC_091334.1:3823835-3896335 GCF_038502225.1 Cherax quadricarinatus | reverse complement strand
TTCTTCATAAGACATTCCCCTGAGCACCAGAACTAGCCTTGTTGCAAACCTTTGTACTTTCTCTAACATCTTGACGTGCTTGACCAGGTGTGGGTTCCAAACTGTTGCTGCATACTCCAGTATGGGCCTGACGTACACAGTGTACAGAGTCTTGAACAATTCCTTACTAAGGTATCGGAATGCTCTTCTCAGGTTTGCCAGGCGTCCATATGCTGCAGCAGTTGTCTGGTTGATGTGTGCTTCGGAAGACGTGCTCGGTGTTATGCTCACCCCAAGATCTTTCTCCTTGAGTGATGTTTGCAGTATGTGCAGTCTTAGTGCATGTGTGTGTGTGTGTACTCACCTAATTGTGCTCACCTAATTGTGGTTGCAGGGGTCGATACTCAGCTCCTGGCCCCGCTTCTTCACTGATCGCTACTAGGTCCTCTCCCTCTCTGCTTCCTGAGCTTTGTCATACCTCTTCTTAAAACTATGCATGGTTCCTGCCTCCACTACTTCACTTGCTAGGCTATTCCACTTCCTGACAACTCTATGACTGAAGAAATACTTCCTAACGTCCCTGTGACTCGTCTGAGTCTTCAGCTTCCAGTTGTGACCCCTTGTTTCTGTGTCCCCTCTCTGGAACATCCTATCTCTGTCCACCTTGTCTATTCCTCGCAGTATCTTGTATGTCGTTATCATGTCTCCCCTGACCCTTCTGTCCTCCAGTGTCATCAGTCCGATTTCCCTCAACCTTTCCTCGTACGACATTCCCCTAAGCTCTGGGACTAACCTTGTTGCAAACCTTTGTACTTTCTCTAACTTCTTGACGTGCTTGACCAGGTGTGGGTTCCAGACTGGTGCTGCATACTCCAGTATGGGCCTAACATACACAGTGTACAGTGTCTTGAACGATTCCTTATTAAGGTATCGGAATGCTATTCTCAGGTTTGCCAGGCGCCCGTATGCTGCAGCAGTTATTTGGTTGATGTGTGCCTCCGGTGACGTGCTCGGTGTGTGTGTGTGTGTGTGTGTGTGTGTGTGTGTGTGTGTGTGTGCTCAACTAGTCGTGGTTGTGGGGATCGAG
Source organism: Cherax quadricarinatus (assembly GCF_038502225.1). NCBI lineage: Eukaryota > Metazoa > Arthropoda > Malacostraca > Decapoda > Parastacidae > Cherax > Cherax quadricarinatus. The sequence continues at coordinate 3,895,269 of NC_091334.1, read as the reverse complement.
TCAGCTCCTGGCCCCACCTCTTCACCTGGCCACTACCAGGTCACTCTTCCCACTCTGTGAGCTTTATCATACCTCTTCTTAAAGCTATGTATGGATCCTGCCTCCACTACATCACTACCCAGGCTATTCCCCTTCCTGACAACTCTGTGACTGAAGAAATACTTCCTAACATCCCAGTGTTTCATCTGAGTCTTCAGCTTCCAACTGTGACCCCTCGTTGCTCTGTCCCATCTCTGGAACATCCTGTCTCTGTCCACCTTGTCTATACCTCAGTATTTTATATGTCGTTATCATATCCCCCCTCCTCTCCCATCTCCCAGTGTCATCAGGTCGATTTCCTTTAACTTCTCCTCGTAGGACATACCCCTTAGCTCTGGGACTAGTCTTGTTGCAAACCTTTGCACTTTCTCTAGTTTCCTTACATGTTTGGCCAGGTGAGGGTTCCAAACTGGCACTGCATGTTCCAATATGGGCCTAACGTACACAGTGTACAGAGTCCTGAATGACTCATTTAGAAGTCATAATGCTGTTCTTAGGTTTGCCAGGCTGCAGCAGTTACAGTATTTGGTTGATGTGTGCCTCAGGAGATGTTCCTGGTGTTATACTCACACCAAGATCCTTTACCTTGAGTGAGGTTTGTAGGCTCTGGCCTCCTAGACTGTACTCTGTCTGTGGTCTTCTTTGCCTTTCCCCAATCTTCATGACTTTGTACTTGGTGAGGGTTGAACTCCAGGAGCCAGTTTCTGGACTAGGCCTGCAGTCTGTCCAGATCCCTCTATAGTTCTGCCTGGTTTCCATCCGATTGAATTCTTCTCATCAACTTCACATCATCTGCTAACAGGGACACGTCAGAGTATATTCCTTAAATTATGTTCACAAATGCCAGAAACAGCACCAGTCGTAGGACTGATCCCTGTGGCACCTCACTTGTTACCGGCGCCCACTCTGACACCTCACCACTTACCACGACTCACTGTTGTCTTCCTGACAGGTATTCCCTGATCCACTGTAGTGCTTTCCCTGTTATCCCTGCTTGGTCCTCCAGGTTGTGCACTCTCGTGTGGAACTGTCAAATGCCTTCTTATAGTCCAAGAAAATGCAATCTACCCACCCCTCTCTCTCTCGTCTTACTGCTGTCACCCTGTCATAGAGCTCCAGTAGGTTTGTGATGCAGGATTTCCCGTCCCTGAAACCGTGCTGGCTGTCATTGATAAGCTCATTCCTTTCTAGGTGCTTCATCACTCTTCTCTTGATAATTTTCTCCATGACTTTGCATACTATACACATCAGTGACACTGGTCTGTAGTTTCATGCTTCATGTCTGTCTCCTTTTTCAAAAACTGGGACTACATTTGCTGTCTTCAAACTTCCGGTAGTCGCCCTGTTTCGATAGATGTGCTGAAGATAGTTGTTAGTGGTACACAAAGCACCTCTGTTCCCTCTCAGGACCCATGGAGAGATGTTATCCAGCCCTATCACCTTCAGGTGTCTAGCTCACTTAACAGCCTCTTCACTTCTTCCTCGGTTGTATGTATTGTGTCCAGCACTTGATGGTGTACCCTACCTCTCTGCCTTTCTGGAGGCCCTTCTGTCTCCTCTATGAACACTTCTTGGAATCTCCTGTTGAGCTCACATACTTTGCGGTCGTTTTTTGTGACCTCCCCTCCTTCCTTCCTCAGCCTGATTACCTGGTCCTTGACTATTCTATTCCTCCTGATGTAGCCGTACAACAGCTTTGGCTTTTGCTGCTATGTCATTCTCATATTGCCTTTGGGCCTCCTATCTTACCTGTGCATATTCATTTCTGGCTCTACGGCTGGCCTCCTTATTGTCCTGGGTCCTTTGCCTTCTGTACTTCTTCCATTCCCTAGCACACTTGGTTTTGGCCTCCCTACATCTTTGGGTGAACTACTGACTCATCCTGGCTTTTTCATTATTCCTGTTACCCTTGGGTACAAGCCTCTCCTCAGCTTCCTTGCCTACTGTTGTTATATATTCCATCATCTCATCTAATGACTTCCCTGCTAGTTCTGTCCTACTGAACCCTGATGAGGAAGTTCTTCATGCTTGCGTAGTCGCCTTGAAGTTTGGCTTCATTCGTCCAGCCCTTCCTACTTACCCTCCACTTGTAACTCTATGTATTCAAATCTTAAAACCACATGATCAAGGGCCCCAGGGGTCTTTCATATATGATGTTCTCAATATCTGCACTACTCAAGGTGAATACTAGTCCCAGTCTCGCTGGTTCATTCTCTCCTCTCTCTCTGCTAGTGTCCCTTACATGTTGGTACATGAGGTTTTCCAGTACCACCTCAATCATCTTAGCTCTCCACATTTCTTGGCCCCCATGTGGATCCAAGGTCTCCCAATCGATTTCCTTATGGTTGAAGTCACCCATGATCAGTAGCATTGCCCTGCTTGCATGAGCCCTTCTGGCCACTTCGGCTAGTGTGTTAACCATTGCTCTATTACTCTCATCATACTCTTGCCTTGGCCTCCTGCTGTTCTGTGGTGGGTTATACATCATAGCAATTACCACCTTGGGGACCTCCAGACTGCAGCATTAGTACTATGTAATCTCTTGCTTCTCCTCTCTCCAGCTCATCAAAATCCCAACGGTTTTTGATCAGCAGTGCCACTCCTCCAACCCCTCTGTCTTTCCTCAGGATCTGATATCCCATTGGAAAGATGGCATCTGTTATCATCCCTGCGAGCTTGGTTTCTGTGAGGGCTACGATGTCCGGCGATGCCTCTTTGATTCTTTCGTGCCACTCCTCCCACTTATTTGTTATTCCATCAGTGTTTTTGTACCATACCTTCAGTTTCCTCTCCTCTGACAATGTACTGCGGGATTCTACAGCATAGTGTGGGGTGGGGGGCTGTGGGTGTGGATTGTGGTCTGTGTTGGGATGGCATGACTGGTTGTGGGGTTCTGGGGGTGGTTCTGTGTTTGCCTGCTCTTGTTGCTCTGCCCTGCTCTGGTTATCCTCTGCTGATTCTGTCCTTGTCTCTCCACCTACCTCCTTTTGCTTTTGTGTCCTCTCTCTCAGCTGCTGTCATTCTGTTTTTGTTCTGTCTCAGTCTAAGAACACCCTCTCATATGCTGCCGAATTCTTCAACTGTGGCTTCTCTTGGAGGATCCTGTTCTGCATTGTTTCTGTCCTGAAAATCAGCTTGATCAGTTGTTTTCTCCCCTTCAGGTACCCCCCCCCTATTCTCTGAAAATATACAATCTCAGACATTTCCTCTTCACCTATTTCTTTGATGATGTTCTCAATCTTCTGTCTTTTTGCCTGCCATCTTTCAGTGTGTGTCCTTCCCTCACTCTCCTGAAGCCCATGAATAAACACTGACTTTGCCGTCTCCACTTCCCATTGCCTTTCCCTCTGAGTCTCTGTTTCCTGTCTGTACATGGCCATTTTCTCCCTTATTTTTTCCTCTAGCTCTTGATGGCATGGTCATGTCTCTGCATATGACCTGTCCCCCTCACCACCTGCACCCAGCTGCTCTCCCCCTTCATCCCTTGGCCCTGTTTGGTGGGGTGATAGGGTTGATAGGACCTTAGCGTAATTTCTCTCTCCTTCCTTCCGGATGGGCCCCTCGTTCAGTAGGGTTATACCAACTTCAGTTGCCGTGCCTTCTCTGATCAATGCTCCTGTAGCTTGCTTCAGTCTATTTACCTCATATTCTAGGGCCCTTATCTTGGCTACTGCAGCTCCTCCTCCAACTTCTTTCCCAATTTCACAAAAAGCTCTGTCTCCATTTTTGCAGCAAGCTCTCCTAGTTTTCTCTCCCACTCTTGTTCCATCCTTTTGCATTACTCCTCCATCCATTCCTCCCTACCAGAACCAATCCCTCTGCTCCCTGGTATCATTTGCAGTTTTTTTTCTCATTATGCACTGCATGCTGCAGAACTTTTTTTTACTGTGCACACTGACTACACAGACCTATTCTCTCACATGTAGGCCTACCAGCTTTCTCCTACAAGATTTGAAGCCGCTATTATTTTGGCGTAGTATTACGAGACTGACACTGCCTTCAAAGCTGTTAATATTAGTGGACCAACACCGAAGGGATTAAAGGAACTCATTTCAAGGGAAGACATCTGTAGTTTATCCAAAAAAAGACAGCCATGGTTTGTCCCACAAGATTCAAAGGCAGATGCAGTTCTATTAAAACCAGCAGTAAAACAGCCCCTAAATCCTTGGTGTGGCACTACAACACTTAAAGGATTCCAGTTATAGCCTCAACTATAAATGAATCTAATTTGAATAAGGCACCACTATTATATAATGAATATTTATCACATTTTATAACTGCCGATTCTACAATAATCCATTTAAGCCAAGTGCAACAAGGGATGATGACTCTAGTTTCTGACTAATTTGCCGAGGTAATGTAGTCTCTAAGGTGGCTGACAATCACGTCTGATTCCTGGATAGCCCACATCGAATATTTGTGTTGTGATATCCTAACATCTAGAGGTTTGCCAGTCTGTCCCACATTAAACAAGTTGCATCCATTACAATCAATTCTGTACACAACATTAACACACTGTTGAGAATTCTTTATTAAGATGCTTTTAACAGTCCATAAATTCTTAAAAACTACTTGTATGTTAAATCATTTAAGAGCATTCAGCAGGACAGATAAATTCTCATTGTATGGGAGTACTAGCACATTTTTTATCTGAGGTGTTATCCTAGGTTCAATCCTATGGTAAGTTTTTCTGGCTGCCAGCAACACCAATTCCACAAACTCCTTAGGGTACCACAGTTTCATGGCAATATCAAATATTTTCATAATTTCTTCATCAAGAGACTCAGGGCTGCATAATCTGTAAGCTCTCAGAAACATAGTGAGAAAGATGCTCCTTTTTATCCTTCTCATGGTTGGAATAATAGTGGATGTATGAATACACATTAGTGGCCTTCCTATATACTGTAAACTTTAACTTTCTATCAACCCGGTGTATCAACACTTCTAAGAAACAGGGTTTAGAGTCTACTTTTTTTCTCCACAATGAACTTAATAGACGGGACCAGAGCATTAAGTCTTGGTAAAAATGTATCTAGGACCCTATCATTCAGCCAAAGATGCAAGATGTCATCCACATATCAGAACCATTTAGCTTCACAAGGCAGGATGTCTTTCAACAGCCTAGCCTCAAAAAATTCCATATACAGATTGCTATCTGACACTAGGCACTGGATATTGGTATGCCTGGGGCACTTACCGCCTCCTACCTCATTTGAGCAAACACGCTTCATCTGAATGTATTTGCTTGGAATTCCTCCTTTTTCTGCAACATTGTAAACTCCTGATGTGTTGATTGCAACACAAAAAGCCTAGAGCTATCATTCAACTCTCCTCATGGTTGTTTTGCATGTATACACACTTGTATATAAGATCAATATGACAAAATCTTGATCTTAAAATAATCAAGAATCAAAATATGTATATACAGTGGACCCCCGCATAATGATTACCTCCGAATGCGACCAATTATGTAAGTGTATTTATGTAAGTGCGTTTGTACGTGTATGTTTGGGGGTCTGAAATGGACTAATCTACTTCACAATATTCCTTATGGGAATAAATTCGGTCAGTACTGGCACCTGAACATACTTATGGAGTGAAAAAATATCGTTAACCGGGGGTCCACTGTACTGTACTCACCTCACTTCAAATTTTCTAGCAACTTTTTTGTATAAAAAATTTGCTACTAATTTACAAGAATGATATTATGATGATATTATGCAAGACTATTATAATGATGTCATGTTTTTAACACTGCGCAAAATGCTCTGCATATATAAGGGGTTTTTGAATGTACACCCAAATGTCATTCACCTTTGCACAAACATTGTATCATTCTGAAATAAAGTATTACTATCACTTGTGTGATAAGTGACCTGAGTGCCAAGAATTAATTGACATCTTACCAAACAATGGAAAAAAAAAACAGGGAACAGGTGGGGATTTGAATCTATGGCAATTAAGTCCTATAACTGCAGGCCAGTGCGTTAACCACTCGTGGTTCATCTGCAGTAGTGTTATTACGATTCTGTGAGTTGAGTTACCAAACAGTGAAATGGTGAGAGTAGTGGTGCTCATGTATTGGTGGGATGAAGGCAAAATGCCCACAGATAGAGTAATACAGAGGATGATACAGTCATACACACAATCATAAGCACAACAAGCTTTTTATCACTCAACATTTCATTCAAAAGTCACTTTGGAAACCCTTTGTCTCTAATGAAACATTGATTAATAAAATTTTATGCTGTGTTGTGTCTATGTTACCTGACACTTGTGTTATCACACACATTACATTTTGCAATCCTAATGATATTATTACGACTAGCTGGCTATTTACATTTATCTAATAATGAAAATCTTTTGGCATTAAATAACCCTCAGTAATTATCCTCCATTACATACACAGAAAGTGATAAACCCGTATGGTTCTCTCAGATTCGACGAACTCTAAGAAAACAAACATGATGCGCAATAACCCGAAAGAACAGTTACAGCAAGCCACACTGGGAGACCTCAACAAATTTTGTAACAATAATAACCTCTAACTACAATAAAGTGCTGCTTATTATTGTCAACACCAAACAAAAGCTCAACCCTGGAAACACCTATTTATTATTTCAAGAACACAAAAGTCACAATAATGTGGCTGGAACAAGTCACCAAAATGTGTGTTGAAAGAGGTATAAAATGCTGACAACAAGTTGGTGAGTAAGATATATGTGCAACAGTTTACGGTTGAAATGTTTTACCTATGTAGTAGGCTTCTTCAGTCAGATATAGAGAATGGATTGTAGGCAGTAGAAGTAACTAGGTAAAGATGACATAATCAGTCCATAACCTTGTAGAAATTGTTTGAGGTGGTCAGCCCCTTAGCCTGGAGAAGAGTTCAGCTGCCTGAAGCTCCATGCCTGAAGCTCCATGCATGAAGCTTCATGCAGCTGAACTCTTCTCCAGGCTGAGGGACTGACCACCTCAAACTATTTCTGCAAGGTTGATGGATTAATTACATCATCTTTACCTAGTCACTTCTACTGCCTACAATCTGTATCTGACTGAAGGTGAAATATTTCGACCACAAAGACACCCAACTGTTGCACATGCGTCTTATTCATCAATTCACCAAAAACCAGCACGAAAGAGACCAATATTACAGAGACGTTCAGGTCTGTCCTGGACCAGTCATGAGGTCCTCTTCTAAGTACCACTTTTTGGTGACTTATTTATAATGTTCATGGGGAGGTAATCCACTCACTGGGCATAATAAAGCACCTGGGGAATGTAAGGTGTTTAGGTTTGGCTCAAGGAAGGACAGAAAAGCTCTGGTTCCACACACTGGGAGGAAAAGATTAACACAATTTGCATAGAGGAACTTTTCTTGCCATGTGCCTGTTGCACATGCAAAGCATCTCAATAAAAATTCCACGCTCTGCAAACTGTGTCAATCTTCATGTGTCAGCATTGTTTCCTGTGTCTCCATACTAAGATCAAGAAACCTGCTTCCTGGCTCCTGGTATCTGGGTGCCTCTGGCAAGACAGTGATAGTATGATTAATTGGGCCACCCTGCCTCAATGGGAGATGGCCAACGTGTTTAAAAAAAAAAAATAGCTACCTGATTCTCGATGCAAGAAAATAATTCCTAACTCTCTCTAGGTGTTTTCACTTGTCATGGAAAGGAAATTGTCTCATCATCAAGAAGGGTGACAGTTTATAAGCTTAATTACAGAGAAATGTGACTTACAGTCTTCATGTTTCCTAGTCTTTATTAAGTAATTCTTCTTTATGAATGAGCTAAATATGTTAATCTGACTTCTGTTTGTTTGCGTATCTTTATTTAGCAATTTTGAATATGTTAATCTTAAGGGAATCTGTTCCCATCTTTCTCGTATATTCTCCAAGTCAAGTACATCCTATGTGTTCTTTACTGATGAAATTATATTTATGTATCTTTCTTCTTCTATCACAGTCAGGTTGCTACATTTTATAACAATAACTTATCATTAATTAAAACTGTCTTTTTCATATCTGTAGACAAGTATGTGTATATTTATCTATTTTGAGTCTGTTTGCCGGCTCATAACATAAGAGAATAATTTGACACAAAGGCAAGCATGCATGGCATGGTTTGATCCTTGGTATGGATGGAAACATTTGGCATCACATCCTGGGGACAAAATCAACCGAAGTTGCCCGAAATGTTGTGCATAACCATGGGCTTTCTATATAGTATATCACTGATGTCAGCTATGGTCTGTGTAAGTTGTATCATGTACTTGTAGAAATAAAGATTATTATTATTATTATTATTACAATTATTATTATACAAAGACTAGCAGCACAGCATAAATTTTCAGCAGAGTAAGAATGCCGAATCTTTATCTAAGGCTTATACAAGCTGAATACAGTATTTTATTTAGTACACTGCATATAAAGACAAATATAATAGATACAGTAGCAATAATCAAGGCTTCTGAAGACAGATACATTTTTATAATGAGATTTTTCTAGACATTCTTAAAATATTACCTCTTGGTGCAAACAATACCTAGACAAATGCTAAAAACATCATAAGAGTTGATACTTCACTACCAAATAGCAACAATAATGATGGCCATGAAGAGAAGAGCTATCACCATCCAGTATGCTGAAAAAGAGACAAATTTTACTACTTTTATTATAATGACTATACAGCCTCTTCTCACTTAGCGACATACTCGTTTACCAACCCCTCGGACTTACAACGAGCTCTCTGACCAGTATTCATACCTAAATAATGCATATTAGAGTTAATTTCCTCTATTCTGTTTATTTCAATATACAGTACACTACTGTATAAACATTTAAAAATACAGTGGAGCCCCGGGTATTGGCTGGTGCAGAAATTGGCCAAATCGGATTTCGGCTGCTTTTTTGGCCAAAATTCTAACCTGGATTTTGGCCTGCCACTCCGCTGCATTAGTGAATCAGTCTGGCTGTGTCTCTGGGTGAGTGAGCAACACTCCACGCATTCATCCAAACATTTCGTTATAATCCATTGTTTTTTGAGTGCAACTGTGAAATAAGCTACCATGGGCCCAAAGAAAATTTCTAGTGCCAGCCCATTGGTAAAGAAAGTGAGAAACACGATATAATTCAAGAAAGAAATTATAGCAAAGCACGAGATTGGTGTACGTGTGCTCCAGCTTGCCAGGATTTATGGCAAATCCAAATCAACAATCACTTCCATCCTGGCAAAGAATGTAGAAATCAAGGAAGCTAATGTTGCAAAAGGGGGTAAATATGCTAATGAAACAAAGGTCACCAATAATTGAAGATGTGGGGAAGTTATTGTTGGCGTGGATCAACAATAAACATTTAGTGGGAGATAGTGTGGATAGGGGGATAAGTCTGTTGAGTGTACCTGGTAAAGTGTATGGTAGAGTTATAATTGAAAGAATTAAGAGTAAGACAGAGAATAGGATAGCAGATGAACAAGGAGGCTTTAGGAAAGGTAGGGGGTGTGTGGACCAGGTGTTTACAGTGAAACATATAAGTGAACAGTATTTAGATAAGGCTAAAGAGGTCTTTGTGGCATTTATGGATTTGGAGAAGGCGTATGACAGGGTGGATAGGGGGGCAATGTGGCAGATGTTGCAAGTGTATGGTGTAGGAGGTAGGTTACTGAAAGCAGTGAAGAGTTTTTACGAGGATAGTGAGGCTCAAGTTAGAGTATGTAGGAAAGAGGGAAATTTTTTCCCAGTAAAAGTAGGCCTTAGACAAGGATGTGTGATGTCACCGTGGTTGTTTAATATATTTATAGATGGGGTTGTAAGAGAAGTAAATGCGAGGGTCTTGGCAAGAGGCGTGGAGTTAAAAGATAAAGAATCACACACAAAGTGGGAGTTGTCACAGCTGCTCTTTGCTGATGACACTGTGCTCTTGGGAGATTCTGAAGAGAAGTTGCAGAGATTGGTGGATGAATTTGGTAGGGTGTGCAAAAGAAGAAAATTAAAGGTGAATACAGGAAAGAGTAAGGTTATGAGGATAACAAAAAGATTAGGTGATGAAAGATTGAATATCAGATTGGAGGGAGAGAGTATGGAGGAGGTGAACGTATTCAGATATTTGGGAGTGGACGTGTCAGCGGATGGGTCTATGAAAGATGAGGTGAATCATAGAATTGATGAGGGAAAAAGAGTGAGTGGTGCACTTAGGAGTCTGTGGAGACAAAGAACTTTGTCCTTGGAGGCAAAGAGGGGAATGTATGAGAGTATAGTTTTACCAACGCTCTTATATGGGTGTGAAGCGTGGGTGATGAATGTTGCAGCGAGGAGAAGGCTGGAGGCAGTGGAGATGTCATGTCTGAGGGCAATGTGTGGTGTGAATATAATGCAGAGAATTCGTAGTTTGGAAGTTAGGAGGAGGTGCGGGATTACCAAAACTGTTGTCCAGAGGGCTGAGGAAGGGTTGTTGAGGTGGTTCGGACATGTAGAGAGAATGGAGCGAAACAGAATGACTTCAAGAGTGTATCAGTCTGTAGTGGAAGGAAGGCGGGGTAGGGGTCGGCCTAGGAAGGGTTGGAGGGAGGGGGTAAAGGAGGTTTTGTGTGCGAGAGGCTTGGACTTCCAGCAGGCATGCGTGAGCGTGTTTGATAGGAGTGAATGGAGACAAATGGTTTTTAATACTTGACGTGCTGTTGGAGTGTGAGCAAAGTAACATTTATGAAGGGATTCAGGGAAACCGGCAGGCCGGACTTGAGTCCTGGAGATGGGAAGTACAGTGCCTGCACTCTGAAGGAGGGGTGTTAATGTTGCAGTTTAAAAACTGTAGTGTAAAGCACCCTTCTGGCAAGACAGTGATGGAGTGAATGATGGTGAAAGTTTTTCTTTTTCGGGCCACCCTGCCTTGGTGGGAATCGGCCGGTGTGATAATAAAAAATAAAAAAATAGTGTTGTTGAGTCAATCATTTGTGACAAGGCATGGCAGCTGCATCCAGATCTCATGAATAAAATGCCTGGAATGAGTGCTGCTGTTAGTGAATTTAACGACAGCAAAGGCTGGCTTGACAGATTTAAGAAGTGTAGTCAAATACACAGTGTTGTAAGGCATGGTGAGGCTGCAAGTTCAGACAAATGCGCGGCTGAAGAATTCGTGCAGGAATTCAAGGAGTACATAGAGGCTGAAGGATTCGTACCCCAATAAGCGTTCAATTGTGATGAAACAGGCCTCTCTTGGAAAAAAATGCAAAAGAGGGCCTACATCATGCAAGAAGAAAAGGTACTGCCAGGACACAAGCCTAAGAAGGATAGGCATACTCTTTTGTTCTGTGGTAATGCTAGTGGGGATTTCAAAGTAAAGCCTTTACTGGTGTATCACTCTGAAAATCCCAGAGTGTTCAAGAAAAACAATGTCATCAAGAGTAAATTGTGTGTGTTGTGGAAAGCTAATAATAAGTCATGGGTCACAAGGCAAATTTTCATTGACTGGGTCCATGAAGTGTTTGGCCCGAGTGTGAAAAAATACCTCTAGGAAAATAAATTGCCACTCAAGTGCCTCCTGGTACTGGACAATGCTCCTGCTCGTCCTCTAAACTTGGTAGATTAGTTGTCTATGGAGTTAAGTTTTATAACAGTGAAGTTCTTGCCTCCTAACACTACTCCTCTCATCCAGCCCATTGACCAGCAGGTCATTTCTAACTTCAAAAAACTACACAAAAGCAACGTTCCAAAGGTGCTTTGAAGTGATCTCGGACACTGACGTGACCCTAAGAGAGTTCTGGAGGAATCATTTCAATATCCTTCATTGCATAAGCCTTATAGGTAAGGCTTGGCAGGGAGTGACTTCCAGGACTTTGAACTCTGCTTGGAGAAAACTGTGGCCAGAATGTGTCCTCGACAAGGATTTTGAAGGGTCTGTGGCTGACCCTGACCTTGTCGACCCTCTGCCTGTTGTGGAATCTATTGTGCCTTTGGGGAAGTCCATGGGGTTAGAGGTGACTGGCAAGGATGTGGAAGAGTTGGTGGAGGACCACAGGGAAGAGCTAACCACTTAAGAGCTGCAACACCTTCATCTGCAACAACAACAGACCACAGCTGAGGAAATTGCTTCAGAGGAAGAAGAAGAAGAGAGGGGAGAATGTGTCTTCTTCAGTGATTAAGGACATATGTGCAAAGTGGAGTGAGTTGCAAAGTTTTGTGGAGAAATATCACCCTGACCAAGCAGAAACAAGCCATATCTGCAACACATTCAGTGACAAAACCTTGTCCCACTTCAGGCAAATCTTAAAGAGACGCCAGAAACAGACCTCTCTGGACAGTTTTATTGTGTGATGGGGGTGCAGTGACTCTTAAGCTGGTCCTAGTGCCAGTAAAAGGCAAAGAAGGGAAGTAACCCCAGATAGGGACTTGATACCTGAAGTCCTTATGGAGAGGGATTCCCCTTCCAAACAATAACCCCAACTCACTTTCCCCTCCTCACTTTCTTCAATACACCAACAAGTCTTCAATAAGGGTATGAAATGCTCATTTATCATTAAAATTTGTGCTTTATATTTATTTCTCATTGTTTTGTGTATGTAAAACTATAGTTAATCTTTAACCCTTTGAGGGTCGACAGGCCCTCTCCGAAACTCGTTCTCAGGGTCGGCCAAATTTAAAAAAAAAAAAATTATTTTCTCTTATGAAAAGATAGAGAATCTTTTCCCGATCATAAAGACACCAAAAGTTTGAAATTTGATAGAAAACTTACGGAATTATGCTCTCGCAAAGTTAGCGGTCTCGGCGATATTTACGCATCGGCGATTTTGCCCACTTTGAGCCCCATTTTCGGCCAATTTCACTGTACTAGTCGACAAAAAACATGAATATTTCGCTAGAACTCCATTTTTTCTATCGAATGGGTGCAAGAAACCACCCATTTATAAATTCAACTATCCAGTACAGTGGTCAGAATTTAGCAATTTTGCCAATTTCACACAAATTTCAAAAGATGCCAATTTCCGAATAGGGTCCAGAATAAACAAGAAAGACATTCCTGGCACTAAAATGACATTTCCTCTAGTCATTAGTCACGTCTCAAGGGCCCTCTTATATCCTTTTGCTTTCCACTTTGAATTTTTATTCTCACAAAAAATATAAGATTTACTGTTATGCAGACTACTGCATTAGTGTAAAAAAATGGTATAAATATTATTGGTGTACTTGTAAAAGAATATTAGACTCACCAGTTGACGTGTATTGCACGCATGGCACGATTTGTTTACTTTTGAAGTTTGGTAAAAATCGAACATTTCTGCTACTTTGAGCTCAATTTCAAGGCACCTTTCATTGTAAAACCAGTCAAAATCATCTCAATTTCTGCAATATGTCTTCCATTCTATAAAATGAGACCAAGAAAACTAGAATACAACAATAAATACCATACGAAAATACACTGCAAAGTCGCTGATTTATTAAAAAAAATGGTCAAAGTTTTTTTTTTTCTCATTATGCACTGTGTGCTGCAGGATTTTTTTTAGACTGTGCACACTGACCACATAGACCCATTCTTTCACATGAAGGCCTACCAGCTTTCTCCCACTAGATTTGAGGCCGCTAGAATTTATGAGTACTAGTACGTCAAAAACCCCTACGCGTAAAACGTACTAGTACGACCAAAACCCTCAAAGGGTTAAAAAATAAAATTTTTGTTAATATTTTTGGGTGTCTGGAACGGATTAATTGTATTTATATTAATTCTTATGGGAAATATTACCTCAGTTTTCGGCCTTTTCAGATTTAGACCATCCTTCTGGAACGGATTACGGCAGAAATCCGGGGTTCCACTGTATACCAGAAATGTTATAAATGGTGCAGAGGTGACATTAAAACAATATCAAAGATGGTTGACACAAACTCACTACCATTATAGTATGCTCCAAAATTAGCGACGAATTCATTTAATGACGTAGTCTCTGGAACGGAACTCCATCGTTAAGTGAGGAGAGGCTGTATTTCAAAAAGTATTAAATTTGTGTGGGTTCCCATGATTCAAGGGTATATAACACTTCTAGAAAACATTCATATGCAACTCTTAAATACTTCAGTTCTCTGACATGCTGAACTAAGTAATATTAAAACAATTAAATACAGTTGACCCTTGAACAACACGGGTTTGAACTGTGTGGGTCCCCTTATACATGGATTTTTTCACTAAATATATTTGAAAATAAATTTTGGAGAGTTGCAACAATTTGAAAAAACTCACAGACAAACTGCATAGCCTAGAAATATTGAAAAAATTAAGTTAGGTATGTCACTACTGCAAAAAATATATGTAGATACTACTCTTATCATTTACTACCATAAAATACACAAAAATTCATCATAAAAAGTTAAAATTTATCAAAACTTATGCACACACACACCTACAGATCATACATGGCACCATTTGCAGTCGAGAGAAATGTAAACAAATGTTTCTCAATGCATGAATTGTTATACCTGTAAATATATATGAATTTCTTATTCACATTATCTTTTCATTTTTGATGTCTGGTGTTAGTAATATATTACAGTATTTTGTATCATATAAGACAATACTGATTTAGATACTGACAGACAGATGATTCATTTTGTAAGTAGACGACGTAAACTTAGTGTCGATAAATATAACAGAGTACTGTAAATGTATTTTCTCTTCCTCGTGATTTTCTCAATAACATTTTCTTTTCTCTAGTTTACTTTATTGTAAAAATACAGTATATAATACATATAACATACAAAATGTGTGTTAATTTACTGTTTATGTTATTAGTAAGGTTTCCAGTCAACACTAGGCTATTAATAGTTAAGCTTTTGGGAAGAAAAAAGTTATACTACATGGATTTTCGACTGCACAGGAGTTTGGCATCCCTAACCCCTGCATTGTTCAAGGGCCAACTGCACTTTCACATGTGCATTACTTGGTATATAAATGCAATTCGACTACTGTATACTCTTCACATACTGTATAATATGAAGGAATTCATACTGCACTATTAACCCTTTCGGGGTTTCGGCCGTACTAGTACAGCTTACGCGCCAGGGTTTTTGACGTATGTACTAGTACGCATAAATTCTAGCGCCCTCAAATCTAGCAAGAGAAAGCTGCTAGGCATACATATGAAAGAATGGGTCTATGTGGTCAGTGTGCGCAGTATAAAAAAAATCCTGCAGCACACAGTGCATAATGAGAAAAAAAACTTTGACCGTGTTTTTGGTTTAAAACAGCGACTTTGTATTCTAGTTTTCCTGGTCTCATTGTATAGAATGGAAGACATATTACAGAAATTGAGATGATTTTGACTGGTTTTACAATGAAAAGTACCTTGAAATTGAGCTCAAAGTAACAGAAATGTTCGATTTTTACCAAAGTTCAAAAGTAAACAAATCATGCCAAGCGTCCAATACGCATCAACTGGTGAGTCTAATATTCTTTCACAAGTGCGCTGATCTTATTTATACCATTTCTACACTAATGCAGTTGTCTGCATAACAGTAAATCTTATTAATTTTGTGAGAATAAAAAAATCAAGGTGGAAAGCAAAAGAAATGTAAGAGGGGCCTGGGGATGTGACTAATGAACAGAGGAAATGTTATTTTAGTGCCAGGAATGTCCTTCTTGTTTATTCTGGACCCTATTTGGAAATTGGCATCTTTTGAAATTTGTGTGAAATTGGCAAAATTGCTAAATTCTGACCACTTTATTGGATAGTTGAAATCGGTAAATGGGTGGTTTCTTGTACTCATTTGATAGAAAAAACGGAGTTCTAGTGAAATAGTTATGATTTTTGTCGACTAATACACTGGAATTGGCCGAAAATAGGGCTCAAAGTGGGCAAAATCGCCGATGCGTAAAGATGATAACCACATATCAAGCTATAAAAGGAGACAAATACATAACTAACATTTTTTGCCAAACGTGAAGTACAACAGACCACTGATCTAAACTGAGGAAAAAGTAGCATCACACACATATTACAATATTTTTAATTACAATGACAGAATAATGTAATGGAAGACATAGAGGAGTAAGCACTATACATTATGGAAAAAAGGAAAGACGGGTTAATCACTGGAGACAGGAGATAACAATCATAGTTCTGTTTCTGAAGCTAAAAACAGGTAGCCATAATTAAATACAGTAGTACCTCGGTATACATCCTTAATCCATTCCAGGACCTTGGACTTGTACCAAACAGGATGTATACCAAACGAATTTTCCCATAAGAAATATAGGGAAAACGATTAGTCCATTCCATTGAAAAAAAATCCTATTGTTATTGGAATATTATACATTGCTTCTGCCTTCTTGGTGAGATGTTATCAACAAATTTTGTTGAAAATAAGAAAAAGTTTTGGAGTGAGATTAACAAGTTAAGAAAACCTAGAGAACAAATGGATTTGTCAGTTAAAAATAGGAGAGGAGAGTTATTAAATGGAGAGTTAGAGGTATTGGGAAGATGGAGGGAATATTTTGAGGAATTGTTAAATGTTGATGAAGATAGGGAAGCTGTGATTTCGTGTATAGGACAATGAGGAATAACATCTTGTAGGAGTGAGGAAGAGCCAGTTGTGAGTGTGGGGGAAGTTCGTGAGGCAGTAGGTAAAATGAAAGGGGGTAAGGCAGCCGGGATTGATGGGATAAAGATAGAAATGTTAAAAGCAGGTGGGGATATAGTTTTGGAGTGGTTGGTGCAATTATTTAATAAATGTATGGAAGAGGGTAAGGGTACCTAGGGATTGGCAGAGAGCATGCATAGTTCCTTTGTATAAAGGCAAAGGGGATAAAAGAGAGTGCAAAAATTATAGGGGGATAAGTCTGCTGAGTATACCTGGTAAAGTGTATGGTAGAGTTATTATTGAAAGAATTAAGAGTAAGACGGAGAATAGGATAACAGATGAACAAGGAGGCTTTAGGAAAGGTAGGGGGTGTGTGGACCAGGTGTTTACAGTGAAACATATAAGTGAACAGTATTTAGATAAAGCTAAAGAGGTCTTTGTGGCATTTATGGATTTGGAAAAGGCGTATGACAGGGTGGATAGGGGGGCAATGTGGCAGATGTTGCAGGTGTATGGTGTAGGAGGTAGGTTACTGAAAGCAGTGAAGAGTTTTTACGAGGATAGTGAGGCTCAAGTTAGAGTATGTAGGAAAGAGGAAAATTATTTCCCAGTAAAAGTAGGCCTTAGACAAGGATGTGTGATGTCACCGTGGTTGTTTAATATATTTATAGATGGGGTTGTAAGAGAAGTAAATGCGAGGGTCTTGGCAAGAGGCTCTCTTCCGAGTCTTAATAGAGTGCATCCATCTTGTTCTTGTGCTCTTCCTTCTAAAGTTCCTGCAGGTCCTCAGTGGTCAGCTCTTCCCTGTGCCCCTCCACTAACTCCTCCAGATCACCATCACTCACATCCAGACCCATGGACCTGCCCAGAGAGACAATATCCTGGCTTTGTCTCGAGAGAGGTAAACAAGGGTAGCGCATGGTGTCGTGACTCATTTTGACCAATACAAGTCCTAGCACGTGAGTCGTACTCCAAACAAAGGACATACACCAAGCAAAAATTTTCGCATCCAAACAAGATGTATACCAAGCTGGACTTTTTTCAAAGCGGACGTCTACCGAGGTACCACTGTACTGTGATTATCTCCACATACACATACACACTTGAAGTATTTATTTTATATTTTTTTTTTATAACACACCAGTCATCTCTCACTGAGGCATGGTGACCAGTAAAGGAAGAAATTTAAGTTTTTTCATATTTTTACATTTAAAAAATAATACAGAAGAAGGCGTTACTAGCCCCTTGCTCCTGACATTTTAGTCACCTCTTATGAGATGCATAGTTGCGAAGGAAGAATTCTTCTCCACTTACGCTGTCATATATTATTTTATATTGCAACCACTCGAGGAGGTACTACCATCCTACTAAGTGAGTGTAAAAGGGAAGTCTGTATTTGTTTTACAACATGGTAGGAGTGCTGGTGACTTTTTTCTGTCTCATAACCATGCAAGATTTCAGGTAGATCTTACTACTTCTACTTACAATTAGGTCACACTACACATATATATACATGTTTATGTATACACAATCATCTGAGTTTTCTTTGATTTTATTTTAATAGTTCTTGTTCTTGTTGCTTTTCCTTTCATATCCATGGGGAAGTAGAATAAGAATCTTTCTTCCATAAGCCATGCGTGTTGTGAAAGTCAACTGAAATGCCGGGAACAAGGGCTAGTAACCCATTTTCCTTTGTAGCCTACTAAAAACATAAAGAAAAACCATCAAAGTGGGATGTTTGAATGTGCGTGGATGTAGTCCAAATGAAAAGAAAGAGAAGATTGTGGATGTTATGAATGAGAAGAACCTGGATGTCCTGGCTTTAAGTGAAACAAAGCTGAAGGGGATAGGAGAGTTTCAGTGGGGAGAAATAAATGGGATTAGGTCAGGGGTTTCAAATAGAGTTAGAGCTAAAGAAGGAGTAGCAATAATGTTAAAGGATAAGTTACGGCAGGAAAAGAGGGAATATAAATATATAAATTCAAGGATTATGTATGACCTCGCAGGATATGTTCACTTGCCGAGAAACAACACGACACTGCCTGAGAATGTCTGTGGAAGGCGGCTTTGTGTGCGCGCTGGGCACTAGACAGGTTCCATACCATCGATGAAAACGGAGGAAATCAACGAAAACAGAAACAATATTTTGATGAAAAAAGCTGGCGAAAATTGAAATCGGTGATAACAGAGATCGATAAAAAAGGTGGGTCCACTGTATATGGAATAGGTAGTAAGTTACTAAATGCTGTAAAGAGTTTTTATGATAGTCAGGCTCAGGTTAGGGTATGTACGAAAAAGGAAGATTACTTCCCGGTAAAAGTAGGTCTTAGACAGGGATGTGTAATGTCACCATGGTTGTTTAGTATATTTATCGATGGGGCCGTCAAAGAAGTAAATGGAAGGGTGTTGGGGAGAGGGGTGGGATTAAATTATGGGGAATCAAATTCAAAATGGGAGTTGACAAAGATACTTTTTGCTGATGATACTGTACTTATGGGAGATCCTAAAGAAAAGTTGCAAAGGTTAGTGGACAAGTCTGGGAGAGTGTGTAAAGGTAGGAAGTTCAAAGTGAGTATAGATAAGAGTAAGGTGATGAGGGTATCAAATGATTTGGCTAAAGAAAAATCGGATATCACATTGGAGAGAGGGAGTATGGAAGAAGTGAATATTCTCAGATACAGTGGACCCTCGCCTAACGCTATTAATCCATTCCTGAGAGCTCAACGTTAGGCGAAATTATCGTTAGGCGAATTAATTTTCCCGATAAGAAATAATGGAAATCAAATTAATCCGTTCCTGACACCCCAAAGTATGAACAAAAAAAATTTTTTTACCACATGAAATATTAATTTTAATACACACAAACTGAAGAAGACATGCACAGTTACATGACACTTACCTTTATTGAAGATCTGGTAATGATTGATGGGATGGGAGGAGGGGAGACTGTGGATGGTGTTAATGTTTAGAAGGGGAATCCCCTTCCATTAGGACTTGAGGTGGCAAATCCTTTTCCGGGGTTACTTCCCTTCTTCTTTTAATGCCACTAGGACCAGCTTCAGAGTCACTGGACCTCTGTCGCACAACATCTCTGTCCATAGAGGCCTGTACCTCCCGTTCCTTTATGACATTCCTAAAGTGTTTCACAACATTGTCAGTGTAATAGTCACCAGCACGGCTTGCAATAGCTGTGTGAGGGTGATTTTCATCAAAGAAGGTTTGCACTTTAAGCCACATTGCACACATTTCCTTAATCTTTGAAGTAGGCAACTTCCTCAATTTCTCTATCCCCTCCTCCGAAGCAGTTTCCTCAAATTCAAATTCAAATTCAAAGTTTATTCTCTATAAGGATTACAATGCTGAGTTTACAGAATTTGGTTATTGTGTGGTTTACATGTAGTAAAATACTAATTACAGAGGGGGCCTAGCATGGCTAGGCATTTCGGGCAGACTTAGATTAATTCTTAACTTTAAAACATTACAAATTATGAGGTAAGTTGGTGTGGCCTCTTGCTGTTGAAGATGACCTAGCAGCTCATCAGTGGTTAGTTCTTCATTGTCCTCCTCCACCAACTCTTCCACATCCTCCCCACTAAACTCCAACCCCAAGGACTTCCCCAATGCCACAATAGATTCGTCAACTGGCATAGGATTCCCAGGATTAGCCTCAAACCCTTCAAAATCCCTTTTGTCTGCACATTCTGGCCACAGTTTCTCCCAAGCAGAGTCCAAGGTCCTCTTAGTCACTTCCTCCCAAGCCTTACCTATAATGTTTACACAATTGAGGATGCTAAAGTGATCTCTCCAAAACTCTCTTAGAGTCAATGCAAAAATTTGACCTTAATGAAGCTCATTTCCACAGAAAGTCGCTCTGCCACGTCTGAAGGATGACCAGGAGCATTGTCTAATACCAGGAGGCACTTAAGGTCTAATTTCTTTTCAATTAGGTAATTTTTCACAGTGGGGGCAGCATGGTGTAACCAGTCATAGAAAAAGTTCCTAGTGACCCATGCCTTACTGTTTGCCCTCCACATTGCCCTCCACATTGTTTTTCCTGAACACTCTGGGAGTTTCAGAGTGATACACCAATAAAGGTTTCACTTTGCAATCACCACTAGCATTGGCACACATCAACAGAGTAAGCCTGTCTTTCATAGGCTTATGTCCTGGGAGTGCCTTTTCCTCCTCAGTAATGTAGGTCCTGCTTGGCATTTTCTTCCAAAACAGGCCTGTTTTGTCACAATCAAACACTTGTTCAGGTTTCAGTCCTTCACTGTCTATGTACTCCTTGAATTCCTGCACATATTTTTCAGCCGCTTTGTGGTCCGAACTGGCAGCCTCACCATGCCTCATCACACTATGTATGCCACTATGATTCTTAAATCTCTCAAACCAACCTTTGCTGGCCTTAAATTCACTCACATCACCACTAGTTGCAGGCATTTTTCTAATTAAATCGCCATGCAACTTCCTAGCCTTTTCACATATGATTGCTTGAGAGATGCTATCTCCTGCTATCTGTTTTTCGTTTATCCACACCAATAACAGTCTCTCAACATCTTCTATAACTTGCAATCTCTGTTTTGAAAACAAAGTTGCACCTTTGGCAAGAACAGCTTCCTTGATTGCCGTTTTCTTGGCCACAATAGTAGCGATGGTTGATTGGGGTTTTGTGTACAACCTGGCCAGCTCGGAGACACGCACTCCACTTTCATACTTAGCAATGATCTCTTTCTTCATATCCATAGTAATTCTCACCCTTTTTGCTGTAGGGTTGGCACTAGAAGCTTTCTTGGGGCCCATGGTGACTTATTATGCAGGTGCAATCACTAAAAAGGCTGTGATAATATGAAATGTTCCGATTGTATGCTTGGAAGCGACCGCGGTGGCTGGCTTGTAAACACTGGCACCCACGGAACAAGTGAGGTGGGCTCAGGCCGCACGTGGATGCGTCTCAAACGAATCGTGTTGAGCGAGTTTTTTAGCGCTAGCCGAGGCAAAATTTTTGCGTTAAAATGTATCGCTAGGCGGATTTAACGTTATGCGATGCGTTTGTTAGGCGAGGGTCCACTGTATTTGGAAGTTGACTTGTCAGTGGATGGGTTTATGAAGGATGAAGTTAACCATAGAATTGATGAAGGAAGAAAGGTGAGTGGTGAGTTGAGGTATCTGTGGAGACAAAAACCATTATCCATGGAGGCAAAGAAGGGAATGTTCAAAAGCATAGTGGTACCAACACTCTTATGTTGGTGTGAAGCTTGAGTTGCAAATGCTGCAGCAAGGAGGCGGCTGGAGGCAGTGGAGATATCCTGGTGTAAATATTATGCAGAGAATTCGGAGTGTGGAAATTAGGAGGAGGTGTGAAGTTACTAAAAGTACAGTGGAACCTTGGCTCACGAACGCCCCACCATGCAAATTTTTCAGGACATGAACTGTCGTTCAGTCAATCTTTTGCTTCTGAATACGAACGAAATTTCAGGATGCAAACTTCTCCCTTAAGGGAGGCTCCTTAAATAAATAATTTATTTATTTCTTTGCAAAGGTTACAATGTGTATTTATATATCATAATATGACTGGAGCAAAGAAAGTCACTATCATGCCGAGGCATTTTGGGCAGACTTAACCTAATACTAATAGACTACTAAGTCTAGACAGGTGAAAAGTGTACTAGTAGTGGTTACCTATGTTTTGCTGATGGTGGTGCCAACTACTGGCAGCCTTTTGATGTTTCTCCTTACTGTTATTATTATTATTATTATTATTAGCAGAAGTATGTATGTGGTGATGGGATCTTGATTTAGGGAATTGGATCTGTGCTCCAGTTCCCTTAATAATAATAATAATAATAATAATAATATGTATTAATAATAATAATAATAATAATCCTAGGTAGTAGGTTGGTAGACAGCAACCGCCCAGGGAGGTACTACCGTCCTGCCAAGTGAGCAAAATGAAAGCCTGTAATTGTTTTACATGATGGTAGGATTGCTGGTGTCCTTCTTTCTGTCTCATAAATATGCAAGATTTCAGGTATGTCTTGCTACTTCTACTTACACTTAGGTCACACTACACATACATGTACAAGCATATATATATACACACCCCTCTGGGTATTCTTCTATTTCCTTTCTAGTTCTTGTTCTTGTTTATTTCCTCTTATCTCCATGGGGAAGTGGAACAGAATTCTTTCTCCGTAAGCCATGCGTGTTGTAAGAGGCAACTAAAATGCCGGGAGCAAGCGGCTAGTAACCCCTTCTCCCGTATAAATTACTAAATTTAAAAGAGAAACTTTCGTTTTTCTTTTTGGGCCACCCTGCCTTGGTGGGATACGGCCGGTGTGTTGAAAGAAAGAATAATAATAATAATAATAATAATAATAATAATAATAATAATAATAATAATAATAATAATAATAATAATAATAATAATAATAATAATAATGGAATAGTTTTAAAAATGCAGTATTAGAATGTGGGGCAGAAGTTTGTGGTTATAGGAGGGTGGGGGCAGGAGGAAAGAGGAGTGATTGGTGGAATGATGAAGTAAAGGGTGTGATAAAAGAGAAAAAGGTAGCTTATGAGAGGTTTTTACAAAGCAGAAGTGTTATAAGAAGAGCAGAGTATATGGAGAGTAAAAGAAAGGTAAAGAGAGTGGTGAGAGAGTGCAAAAAGGAGAGCAGATGACAGAGTGGGAGAGGCACTGTCAAGAAATTTTAATGAAAATAAGAAAAAATTTTGGAGTGAGTTAAACAAGTTAAGAAAGCCTAGGGAAAGTATGGATTTGTCAGTTAAAAACAGAGTAGGGGAGTTAGTAGATGGGGAGATGGAGGTATTAGGTAGATGGCGAGAATATTTTGAGGAACTTTTAAATGTTAAGGAAGAAAGAGAGGAAGAAAGATGGTATACCTCAGGGAGGTATACCATCTTTTAGGAGTGAAGAAGAGCAGAATGTAAGTGTGGGGGAGGTACGTGAGGCATTACGTAGAATGAAAAGGGGTAAAGCAGCTGGAACTGATGGGATCATGACAGAAATGTTAAAAGCAGGGGGGGATATAGTGTTGGAGTGGTTGGTACTTTTGTTTAATAAATGTATGAAAGAAGGGAAGGTACCTAGGGATTGGCAGAGAGCATGTACAGTCCCTTTATATAAAGGGAAAGGGGACAAAAGAGACTGTAAAAATTATAGAGGAATAAGTTTACTGAGTATACCAGGAAAAGTGTACGGTAGGGTTATAATTGAAAGAATTAGAGGTAAGACAGTGAAGGATTGCGGATGAGCAAGGAGGTTTCAGAGTGGGTAGGGGATGTGTAGATCAAGTGTTTACACTGAAGCATATATGTGAACAGTATTTAGATAAAGGTAGGGAAGTTTTTATTGCATTTATGGATTTAGAAAAGGAATATGATAGAGTGGATAGAGGAGCAATGTGGCAGATGTTGCAAGTATATGGAATAGGTGGTAAGTTACTAAATGCTGTAAAGAGCTTTTATGAGGATAGTGAGGCTCAGGTTAGGGTGTGTAGAAGAGAGGGAGAATACTTCCAGGTAAAAGTAGGTCTTAGACAGAGATGTGTAATGTCACCATGGTTGTTTAATATATTTATAGATGGGGTTGTAAAAGAAGTAAATGCTAGGGTGTTCGGGAGAGGGGTGGGATTAAATTATGGGGAATCAAATTCAAAATGGGAATTGACACAGTTGCTTTTTGCTGATGATACTGTGCTTATGGGAGATTCTAAAGAAAAATTGCAAAGGTTAGTGGATGAGTTTGGGAATGTGTGTAAAGGTAGAAAGTTGAAAGTGAACATAGAAAAGAGTAAGGTGATGAGGGGATCAAATGATTTAGATAAAGAAAAATTGGATATAAAATTGGGGAGGAGGAGTATGGAAGAAGTGAATGTTTTCAGATACTTGGGAGTTGACGTGTCGGCGGATGGATTTATGAAGGATGAGGTTAATCATAGAACTGATGAGGGAAAAAAGGTGAGTGGTGCGGTGAGGTATATGTGGAGTCAAAAAACGTTATCTATGGAGGCAAAGAAGGGAATGTATGAAAGTATAGTAGTACCAACACTCTTATATGGGTGTGAAGCTTGGGTGGTAAATGCAGCAGCGAGGAGATGGTTGGAGGCAGTGGAGATGTCCTGTTTAAGGGCAATGTGTGGTGTAAATATTATGCAGAAAATTCGGAGTGTGGAAATTAGGAAAAGGTGTGGAGTTAATAAAAGTATTAGTCAGAGGGCAGAAGAGGGGTTGTTGAGGTGGTTTGGTCATTTAGAGAGAATGGATCAAAGTAGAATGACATGGAAAGCATATAAATCTATAGGGGAAGGAAGGCGGGGTAGAGGTCGTCCTCAAAAGGGTTGGAGAGAGGGGGTAAAGGAGGTTTTGTGGGCAAGGGGCTTGGACTTCCAGCAAGCATGCATGAGCGTGTTAGATAGGAGTGAATGGAGACGAATGGTACTTGGGACCTGACGATCTGTTGGAGTGTGAGCAGGGTAATATTTAGTGAAGGGATTCAGGGAAACCGGTTATTTTCATATAGTCGGACTTGAGTCCTGGAAATGGGAAGTACAATGCCTGCACTTTAAAGGAGGGGTTTGGGATATTGGCAGTTTGGAGGGATATGTTGTGTATCTTTATACGTATATGCTTCTAAACTGTTGTGTTCTGAGCACCTCTGCAAAAACAGTGATAATGTGTGAGTGCGGTGAAAGTGTTGAATGATGATGAAAGTATTTTCTTTTTGGGGATTTTCTTTCTTTTTTGGGTCACCCTGCCTCGGTGGGAGACGGCCGACTTGTTGAAAAAAAAAAAATAATAATATAATAATAATAATGTCATTTTTAGACATTTTTCATAATTTTTTCATATGTTTGTGCCAAATGCTTCAAAATACAAACAGGTAACCCTCTGGGTGTCTGTAGGCACTGGGAGACCACAGCTATCTCACAGCCAACCAAGGATCAAAAGGAAGAGGAGGTGTGCCGCTCTGAGTGACCGCAGCAGACCCTTGGGATGTGTAATTCTGTCTTATATTGCACAAATTTCTTACACAGTGCCTCGCCCAAAGAGACAGTACTCGCATATAATCAGCAAGAAGCTCAGGAAGTGATTAGAAACTATGAAAAAAGCTAGAGAAACGAAGAAGGCAGCAGCATAGAGTGAGGCAGCTGGCCGCCACCACCACCACCACTATGGCCACGGCTGCCACCACCACCACTGTGGCTGCCGTCACCACCAACACCACCACTGTGGCCACTGCCACCACCACCACCACCCCTGTGGCCACTGTGATCACATCTGTCTTGACCACACTTGTGGTAACATATGTGACAACCTCACCACTAATCATAGATAAACACAAGCTAGGTGTAGGGTTATGGACTGGGAAGATACTAGAGTGGGAGAGTAAACGGCGGATGCTTTCTGCCGCTGCCGGAGTCGCCATCACTTGCCATATTATGGCCTATTTTATTCATTCCAGAATATATATCATGTTTCTATGTTATTAATACAGTGGAATCTCTACTTGCAAGTTTAACCTGTAAACGGTCCAAGAAGATCTATGTTCACATGCGTAGCGCTCCAAAAGTAGATCTACTTTTTTTTTACATATTTTCAAATATAACAAAAAAAAAATAATGTCAACCCATTCATATTGGAATGTTTACTCTTGAATTGTTTACTCTGAAACAGCCAAGCAATGGACCATTTCTCCTAGGTTGAGCTCTATTTCAAGGTACTTTTCATCGTGAAAGCAATTAAAATCATATCTATTTCTGTAATATATCTTCCATTCTATCAAATGAGACCAAAAAAATGAGAATACAACCATAAAAACCATTCGAAATTATCACTAAGGGGTGGCTAATTGCTGGGAAGTAAACTTCATTATTTATGCTTAGATTTCTTTCATTTTTGGTGTACATTAAGAATCAACTTTCCATTATACATTGCCCAAGTTTCAATAAGATAGTCCAACAAACATGTGAGATACAATTCCTGAGATCAAGAGCAAGAGCCCCTCACCAATGTCAAGAAACCCGTCTTGAGGTCTGCTCGCTTGAAGAAATTTTGCTCACGTATGGAAGCAAAAAATCGACCCATCGACTGCTCATATTTGGAAAAACTCGCACGTGGACATGCTCGCAAGTAGAGGTTCCACTGTATTGTTTAATATGTCATATTAGATGAATTGTGATAGATAACTAAGCCATAGAGTTGATATTAGCATTATTTTGTCATGCTTCCTGAGAGGCTGGAACGGATTAATTGCATTTCAATTAAATTAAATGAGGAAAATTGACTCAGCATACGAACAAATCTAGATACGAACAACATCATGAAACGGATTAAATTAGTAAGCCGAGGTTCCACTGTATTAGTCAGAGGGCTGAAGAGGGGTTGTTGAGGTGGTTTGGTCATTTAGAGAGAATGGATCAAAGTAGAATGACTTGGAGAGTGTATAAATATGTAGGGGAAGGAAGGTGGGGTAGGGGTCATCCTCGAAAAGGCTGGAGGGAGGGAGGGGGTAACAGAGGTTTTGTGGCAAGGAGCTTGGACTTCCAGCATGTGTGAGCGTGTTATATAGAAGTGAATGGAGACGAATGGCTTTTGGGACCTGACGAGCTGTTGGAGTGTGAGCAGGGTAACATTTTGTGAAAGGATTCAGGGAAACCGGTTAGCCAGTTTGGAGGCACTTTTGAACTGTCGTATCTGAGCGCCTCTGCAAAGACAGCGATTATGTATGAGTGAGGTGAAAGTGTTGAATGATGATGAAAGTATTTTTTGGGGGGGATTTTCTTTCTTTTTGGGTCACCCTACCTCGGTGAGAGATGATCGGTGTGTTGAAAAAAAAAAATTCTATGTACAGTATATCAGTACTTACGCCATGTCCTCGACTTTTCTGTTATAACAGAGATCTGGCCTGTTTCATCGACAATGCGGTTCTGCGTGTTATCTGTTCGGTCGGCAATCTCATCCAGTAACTCTGTTGAAGACATAAAATAAATCAATAACCAGAGTTCATACAAATGAAAAGACTAAGCTCTCTTCCAGAGTAACTGCAGAAACAACAAACTTGGTTTAAAGTTCAATAAACCTGAGCCTGCTTATATTTATCCATTTCCCCCATTAACAATAATGCTTTCAGGTATGATTTATGATTTGGGACATTAGTGCTATCGGTCTGTAATTCTTTGCAATTGATTTAATGCTACTCTCATGGAATGGGGCTATATCTGTTGTTTTCAGTGAGTGTGGGATGACCATTTATTTATATAGAAAATTATTTGGGTAATACTATGTATTTATGAGTCATACAGTACCTGGGAAACAGAAGGCAACCAGGTTTGATCCAAGGAATAAAGTAATAAATTCTTAGATTAAGAGCCCTTCAGATACACTAAAATGGCATTAAATAGATATACTCCATGGGAAAATGGAAAAGAATCTTTCCTCCATAAGCCATGTGTGTTGTAAGAGGTGACTAAAATGCTAGTAACCCCTTCTCCTGTATAAATTACTATAAGTAAAAAGGGTCGCCCTGCCTCAGTGGGAGACTGCCGGTGTATTGAAAAAAAAAGTAGAAACAAAGATTTGTACATGATTGGAACCTACACTGACATCACTGGTGGCATTTCCTGCCCTCAAATCTCACTGTGTGCTGTGCATAAGTAGCCCAACATTTGATGCCAATTAATTGTACCAAACAATATCTCAGTACACAGTGTCATCCAGTACCAAAATGGTGAGTGTACTGTGGACTTAGTACAGCACATTGTCTCATAACTGTTTGACTACTTTTATATGTAGATATTTGATTTGAAGGGATTTGGGAAAACCAGTTAAGTTGACTTGAATCCTGGAAGTGGGAAGTACAATGCCTGCACTCTGAAGGAGGGTGGAGATATTTGTAGTTTGGAGGGGCATATGAACTGTAGTATCAGTGTGCCTCTGGCAAGACAGTGATGGAATGAATGATGGAGAAAGTGTTTCTTCTTTTTCGGGTCACCTCGTATTGGTGGGAAATGACCAGTGTGTTAAAAAACAATTTTATTTTACAATGAATGATAATACTATACAAACAGAAATATGAAGTCTATAATTCATGAATGAAAAAATGAGAAATTTTTTCATAGTTCCCAAAATGAAGAATAAAGAGTGACTGAACCAAATCAATATAGATACATCACCTAAATTATTGTTTTAAAGTAATGTGATGACAGTTATGACTACAGGTCGGCCATCACTAATCCGGCATCATTGGGACCTGTAGTGTGCCGGATTTAGTAAGTTTGCCAGATTACAGAGTGGTTAGGTTGGAATACACTTAATTAACCTATCAAAAGAGACTCTTTCTGTTACATCTTCCTTATTTTCGTCACTACTTTCTCCTCCACTGGCTTGCTACTGTGGATTTACAACCATCTGCACAATTTCTGAGTCAGTGTATAATGATGAAATTTGAGTCAGTATAATGATTTGAGTCAGTATAATGATGAAATTTGAAATTATGCTAGCCGAAATTAGTGTCGGATTACTCGTGGAACTGGATAACTGATTGCCGGATTAGTGATGGCCGACCTGTACTACCTCACAATATCTTTGAATAATTGTTGTCTGTCATAAAACTAGATATAGTAGGGCCCCACTTAAATGGCAGGTTAGGTTCCAGGCTACCGCCGTAAAGCGGAAATTGCCATAAAGTGGAACACCCTTTTTTTCCACTTATAAATGCATATAAATACAGTGGAACCTCTACTTGCGAGTTTAATCAGTTCCATGACCTTGCTCGCAACTGGATTTGCTCATTTGCAGAGTCAATTTTCCTCATTTAAATTAATTGAAATGCAATTAATCCGTTCCAGTGGAATTCTGTACTTCAATAATTTCGCTAATATCAACTCCACGGTTTATTTATCCATCTCACTTCATCTAGTATGACACAATAAACAACATAAATAACATAGAAACCTGATATATACTCTAAAATGAATAAAATATGTCATTCACGTAGTGGTACGGGCGGTGTCGGCGGTGGACGAGAGTTTGTCTGGAGACTGGGCAAAATACTTCATGAATAATTTCGCTAATATCATCTATACAACTTATTTATCTATCACAGTTTGTCTAATATGACATAACGAACAATATAAATAACACAGAAACATAATATATACTATAGAATGAATAAAACACGTCATTCATGTAGTGGTATGGGTGGTGTCAGAGGCCGACAAGAGTTTGTCTGGAGACAGGACAACATACTCCTTGAATATTTCGCTATCAACTCTACAGCTTATTTATCTATCAAAGTTCATCTAATATGAAATAATAAACAATATAGATCACATAGAAACCTGATATATACTCTAGAATGAATAAAATATCCCATTTAACAGGTGGAAGCGGCCACAACCGCTCCCTCTTTGTTGTGGTAAACACTGCCATCTAGTGACAGCCTTTTGAAGCTGTCTATTATTATAATTATTATATATAGTACATTATTATTATACATGTATATGTATTATTATTATACATATTATATTATTATTATTGTATTATTATACTATTATTATTATACATATTATTATTATACATATCATTATCATTATTATTTCCAATTTCCAATTTCCAATAAATAAATAAAATAAATAAATAAAGAATTAAGAGTAAGACGGAGAATAGGATAGCAGATGAACAAGGAGGCTTTAGGAAAGGTAGGGGGTGTGTGGACCAGGTGTTTACAGTGAAACATATAAGTGAACAGTATTTAGATAAGGCTAAAGAGGTCTTTGTGGCATTTATGGATTTGGAAAAGGCGTATGACAGGGTGGATAGGGGGGCAATGTGGCAGATGTTGCAGGTGTATGGTGTAGGAGGTAGGTTACTGAAAGCAGTGAAGAGTTTTTACGAGGATAGTGAGGCTCAAGTTAGAGTATGTAGGAAAGAGGGAAATTATTTCCCAGTAAAAGTAGGCCTTAGACAAGGATGTGTGATGTCACCGTGGTTGTTTAATATATTTATAGATGGGGTTGTAAGAGAAGTAAATGCGAGGGTCTTGGTAAGAGGCGTGGAGTTAAAAGATAAAGAATCACACACAAAGTGGGAGTTGTCACAGTTGCTCTTTGCTGATGACACTGTGCTCTTGGGAGATTCTGAAGAGAAGTTGCAGAGATCGGTGGATGAATTTGGTAGGGTGTGCAAAAGAAGAAAATTAAAGGTGAATACAGGAAAGAGTAAGGTTATGAGGATAACAAAAAGATTAGGTGATGAAAGATTGAATATCAGATTGGAGGGAGAGAGTATGGAGGAGGTGAATGTATTCAGATATTTGGGAGTGGACGTGTCAGCAGATGGGTCTATGAAAGATGAGGTGAATCATAGAATTGATGAGGGGAAAAGAGTGAGTGGTGCACTTAGGAGTCTGTGGAGACAAAGAACTTTGTCCTTGGAGACAAAGAGGGGAATGTATGAGAGTATAGTTTAACCAATGCTCTTATATGGGTGTGAGGCATGGGTGATGAATGTTGCAGCAAGGAGAAGGCTGGAGGCAGTGGAGATGTCATGTCTGAGGGCAATGTGTGGTGTGAATATAATGCAGAGAATTCTTAGTTTGGAAGTTAGGAGGAGGTGCGGGATTACCAAAACTGTTGTCCAGAGGGCTGAGGAAGGGTTGTTGAGGTGGTTCGGACATGTAGAGAGAATGGAGCGAAACAGAATGACTTCAAGAGTGTATCAGTCTGTAGTGGAAGGAAGGCGGGGTAGGGGTCGGCCTAGGAAAGGTTGGAGAGAGGGGGTAAAGGAGATTTTGTGTGCGAGGGGCTTGGACTTCCAGCAGGCATGCATGAGCGTGTTTGATAGGAGTGAATGGAGACAAATGGTTATTAATACTTGACATGCTGTTGGAGTGTGAGCAAAGTAACATTTATGAAGGGGTTCAGGGAAACCGGCAGGCCGGACTTGAGTCCTGGAGATGGGAAGTACAGTGCCTGCACTCTGAAGGAGGGGTGTTAATGTTGCAGTTTAAAAACTGTAGTGTAAAGCACCCTTCTGGCAATACAGTGATGGAGTGAATGATGGTGAAAGTTTTTCTTTTTCGGGCCACCCTGCCTTGGTGGGAATCGGCCAGTGTGATAATAAATATAAAATAATAATATTATTATACATATTATTATACATATTATTATCATTATTATTATTATTATTATCATTATTATTATTTTTATTATTATTATTATTATTTAAATAATTTGTAATTTTTATTCACACAAAAAATATAAGATTTACTGTTATTTCTCATTGCAATAATTGTATAAATAATGTCAACCCATTCATGACTGCATACTGGAATGGACAGTGATGTCATTTGTTTACTCTTAAACACAGCCAAGCAATGGACCATTTCTCCTATGTTGAGCTCAATTTCAAGGTACTTTTCGTTGTGAAAGCAATCAATATCATATCTATTTCTTTAATATATCTTCCATCCTATCAAATGAGACCAAAGAAACGAGAATACAATCATAAAATCTATATGAAAATACCGCTAAGGCGTGGCTAATTGCTGGGAAGTAAACTCCATTATTTATGCTTAGATTTCTTTCATTTTTGGTGTACGTTAAGAATCAACTTTCCATCATACATTGCCCAAGTTTCAATAAGATAGTCCAACAAACAAATGAGATACAATTCCCGAGATCAAGAGCAAGAGCTCCTCACCAGTGTCAAGAAACCCGTCTTGAGGTCTGCTCGCTTGTAGAAATTTTGCTCACGCATGGAAGCAAAAAATCGGCCCATCGACTGCTCATATTTGGAAAAACTCGCACGTCGACACGCTCACAAGTAGAGGTTCCACTGTACTAGATAACAAGTTTACACTAACATATATTAAGTTAGCAATACAACTAGGCATTAAAAAACAATAAAAAATTAAAATACACATATAGTACACTCATTACTTACCTTAAAATATCTGTAGTCTTAATCTAGGGCGAGATGAGTAGTATTTATTGTAAGAAATCAAGTGTGGTATGTATGGTAGCCAGCCAGGCTACCATACCAGGCCACCACACCCACATTCTATGACATTTAAGCATCTCAGAGTGATAAAATGCATATACAGTTCACTCATTAATTACCTTAAAACATTTGTAGTCTTAATGTAGGGTCAGAGGTGAGTAAACAAGATAAAATGAATGAATGAGAGAGGCATACGTGAGTTTTGTAAACAAACCAAGCGAACACGTCTGGTTTTGTACAAGTTACATTGTGTACAAGTTGTCTCTACATTCATAAGGTAGAATAAATAAAAAGGAACACTCCCATTCTCATGAAATACCATTTTTAGAAGAAATGACACTCTGAGTGAAGGCATACAAAAGGAATAATTTTCTACAGTTACCCCTAATAACACATTTTCTCTGATGTTGGACTAGAGAAAATGTTATTCTAGCCGTCAATCATACAAGTCATCTGGCTACCATATCTCGTATTTATGTTAATTTATTCTACTGTGGGGTGTGTTTATCATCTTTATATGTTACGTATCATGTTCATTACATAATTTTGAAAAAATATCATAGATGGGTTAATGAAAATGTGTATATTAATGAGACTTAGTGTTTATTATTGAGTATTATTATCATTACTAATATGGCATCTCAAGACATAAGACACTCTTACTGATTTTAATGTGTAACTGCATACCAACACAGTGTGTACGTTTATTTAGGTACAGGTCTACATAACTATAATTATCAGAGTACAGTGGACCCCCGCATAACGATTTTAATCCGTGCAAGAGGGGTAATTGTTATGCGAAATAATCGGTATGTGAATGAATTTTCCCCATAAGAAATAATGGAAATAAAATTAATCCGTGCAAGACACCCAAAAGTCTGAAAAAAAAAAATTTTTACCACATGAAACATACATTTTCCCACACACAAAGAGAAGGATACATGTACAATAGTAGAGTAGTACATGCACAGTATATATTGTGCATGTACTAGTCTACTAAATGAAGAATAAATGACACTTACCTTTATTGAAGATGCAGCAATGACTGATGAGACACTGTGTCCTGGGAGTGCCTTTTCCTCCTGAGTACTGTAGGTCCTGTTTGGCATTTTCTTCCAGAACAGGCCTTATCACACTGTGTATGCCACTACGATTCTTAAATCTCTCAAACCAACCTTTGCTGGCTTTAAATTCACCAATATGAGCACTAGTTCCAGGCATTTTTCCCTGTTCACCTGGGTGTTAGTCGACTTGTGTGGGTTGCATCCTGGGAGACAAGATTAAGGACCCCAATGGAAATAAGTTAGACAGTCTTCGATGACACTGACTTTTTTGGGTTATCCTGGGTGGCAAATCCTCTGGGGTTAATTGTTTCTTGGTATTCTCAATAAGCCACACCAACAACGGTGCTACAGCAGCAGCAGCAGCTGACGGTGGTACAGCAGCAACAGACGATGCTACAGCAGCAGCAGACGATGCTACAGCAGCAACAGACGATGTTACAGCAGCAGCAGATGATGCTACAGCAGCAGCAGCAGCTGACGGTGGTACAGCAGCAACAGACGATGCTACAGCAGCAACAGACGATGTTACAGCAGCAGCAGACGATGCTACAGCAGCAGCAGCAGCTGACGGTGGTACAGCAGCAACAGACGATGCTACAGCAGCAACAGACGATGTTACAGCAGCAGCAGACGATGCTACAGCAGCAGCAGCAGCTGACGGTGGTACAGCAGCAACAGACGATGCTACAGCAGCAACAGACGATGTTACAGCAGCAGCAGACGATGCTACAGCAGCAGCAGCAGCTGACGGTGGTACAGCAGCAACAGACGACGCTACAGAAGCAAAAGACGATGTTACAGCAGCAGCAGACGATGCTACAGCAGCAGCAGCAGCAGCAGATGACAGTGCAGCAGCAGCAGCAGCTGACAGTGCAGCAGCAGCAGCAGCTGTACCACCAATAGTAGCGATGGTTGATTGGGGTTTATTATACAACCTGGCCAGCTCGGAGACACGCACTCCACTTTCATACTTATCAATGATCTTTTTCTTCATCTCTATTGTAATTCTCACCCTTATTGCTGTAGGGTTGGCACTAGAAGCTTTCTTGGGGCCCATGGTCACTTATTTTCCAGAAAAAGCACCGAAAACACTGTAATAATACGAAATATTCCGATTGTATGCTTGGATGTTACCGCGGAGGCTGGCTGGTAAACAATGCCACCGGCGGAACATGTGAGCGTGGCTCAGGCCGCACATTGGACGCGTCTCGGACGAAAATCGGTGAGCGGGTTTTTAAGCGGTATGTGAGGCAAAATTTTGGCGATTAAAGCAAGCGGTATGCGGATTAATCGCTATGTGATGCCATCGGTATGCGGGGGTCCACTGTATAATTATCAGGGAGGTACTACCGTCCTGCAAAGTGAGTGTAAAACGAAAGCCTGTAATTGTTTTACATGATGGTAGGATTGCTGGTGTCTTTTGTCTGTCTCATAAATATGCAAGATTACAGGCATGTCTTGCTACTTCTACTTACACTTAGGCCACACTACACATACATGCACACATTTATTTATACACAATCATCTGAGTTTTCTTTGATTTTATCTTAATAGTTCTTGGTCTTATTACTTTTCCTTTTATATCCATGGGGAAGTGGAATAAGAATCTTTCCTCCGTAAGCCATGCGTGTTGTAAAAGTCAACTAAAACGCCGGGAACAATGGGCTAGTAACCCCTTTTCCTGTAAAGATTACTAAAAAGAATAAGAAGAAAATTGTCAAAGTGGGAAGTCTGAATGTGCATGGATGTTGTGCAAATGATAAGAAAGAGATGATTGTGGATGTTATGAATGAGAAGAAACTGGATGTCCTGGCTTTAAGTGAAACAAAGCTGAAGGGGGTGGGAGAGTTTCAATGGAGAGGAA
The DNA here is from genome assembly GCF_038502225.1 of Cherax quadricarinatus. Taxonomy (NCBI): domain Eukaryota; kingdom Metazoa; phylum Arthropoda; class Malacostraca; order Decapoda; family Parastacidae; genus Cherax; species Cherax quadricarinatus. The sequence goes on along the minus strand of NC_091334.1, from coordinate 3,859,716 downwards.
TAAATGGGATTAAGTCAGGGGTTTCAAATAGAGTTAGAGCTAAAGAAGGAGTAGCAATAATGTTGAAGGATAAGCTATGGCAGGAAAAGAGGGACTACAAATGTATAAATTCAAGGATTATGAGGAGTAAAATAAAGATTGGATGTGAAAAGTGGGTTATAGTAAGTGTGTATGCACCTGGAGAAGAGAGAAGTGTAGAGGAGAGAGAGAGATTCTGGGAAATGTTGAGTGAATGCATGGGGAGTTTTGAATCAAGTGTGAGAGTAATGGTGGTTGGGGATTTCAATGCTAAAGTGGGTAAAAATGTTATGGAGGGAGTAGTAGGTAAATTTGGGATGCCAGGGGTAAATGTAAATGGGGAGCCTTTAACTGAGCTATGTGTAGAAAGAAATTTGGTAATAAGTAATACATATTTTATGAAAAAGAGGATAAATAAATATACAAGGTATGATGCAGCACATAATGAAAGTAGTTTGTTAGATTATGTATTGGTGGATAAAAGGTTGATGGGTAGGCTAAAGGATGTACATGTTTATAGAGGGGCAACTGATATATCGGATCATTATTTAGTTGTAGCTACAGTTAGAGTAAGAGGTAGATGGGAAAAGAGGAAGGTGGCAACAACAAGTAAGAGGGAGGTGAAAGTGTATAAACTAAGGGAGGAGGAAGTTCGGGCGAGATATAAGTGACTATTGGCAGAAAGGTGGGCTAGTGCAAAGATGAGTAGTGGGGGGGTTGAAGAGGGTTGGAAGAGTTTTAAAAATGCAGTATTAGAATGTGGGGCAGAAGTTTGTGGTTATAGGAGGGTGGGGGCAGGAGGAAAGAGGAGTGACTGGTGGAATGATGAAGTAAAGGGTGTGATAAAAGAGAAAAAGGTAGCTTATGAGAGGTTTTTACAAAGCAGAAGTGTTATAAGAAGAGCAGAGTATATGGAGAGTAAAAGAAAGGTGAAGAGAGTGGTGAGAGAGTGCAAAAGGAGAGCAGATGATAGAGTGGGAGAGGCACTGTCAAGAAATTTTAATGAAAATAAGAAAAAATTTTGGAGGGAGTTAAACAAGTTAAGAAAGCCTAGGGAAAGTATGGATTTGTCAGTTAAAAACAGAGTAGGGGAGTTAGTAGATGGGGAGAGGGAGGTATTAGCTAGATGGCGAGAATATTTTGAGGAACTTTTAAATGTTGAGGAAGGGAGGCGGTAATTTCATGCACTGGTCAGGGAGGTATACCATCTTTTAGGAGTGAAGAAGAGCAGAATGTAAGTGTGGGGGAGGTACGTGAGGCATTACGTAGAATGAAAGGGGGTAAAGCAGCTGGAACTGATGGGATCATGACAGAAATATTAAAAGCAGGGGGGGATATAGTGTTGGAGTGGTTGGTACTTTTGTTTAATAAATGTATGAAAGAGGAGAAGGTACCTAGGGATTGGCGGAGAGCATGTATAGTCACATTATATAAAGGGAAAGGGGACAAAAGAGATTGTAAAAATTATAGAGGAATAAGTTTACTGAGTATACCAGGAAAAGTATACAGTAGGGTTATAATTGAAAGAATTAGAGGTAAGACAGAATGTAGGATTGCGGATGAGCAGGGAGGCTTCAGAGTGGGTAGGGGATGTGTAGATCAAGTGTTTACATTGAAGCATATATGTGAACAGTATTTAGATAAAGGTAGGGAAGTTTTTATTGCATTTATGGATTTAGAAAAGGCATATGATAGAGTGGATAGAGGAGCAATGTGGCAGATGTTGCAAGTATATGGAATAGGTGGTAAGTTACTAAATGCTGTAAAGAGCTTTTATGAGGATAGTGAGGCTCAGGTTAGGGTGTGTAGAAGAGAGGGAGAATACTTCCAGGTAAAAGTAGGTCTTAGACAGAGATGTGTAATGTCACCATGGTTGTTTAATATATTTATAGATGGGGTTGTAAAAGAAGTAAATGCTAGGGTGTTCGGGAGAGGGGTGGGATTAAATTATGGGGAATCAAATTCAAAATGGGAATTGACACAGTTACTTTTTGCTGATGATACTGTGCTTATGGGAGATTCTAAAGAAAAATTGCAAAGGTTAGTGGATGAGTTTAAGAATGTGTGTAAAGGTAGAAAGTTGAAAGTGAACATAGAAAAGAGTAAGGTGATGAGGGTATCAAATGATTTAGATAAAGAAAAATTGGATATAAAATTGGGGAGGAAGAGTATGGAAGAAGTGAATGTTTTCAGATATGTACTTGGGAGTTGACGTGTCGGCGGATGGATTTATGAAGGATGAGGTTAATCATAGAATTGATGAGGGAAAAAAGGTGAGTGGTGCGTTGAGGTATATGTGGAGTCAAAAAACGTTATCTATGGAGGCAAAGAAGGGAATGTATGAAAGTATAGTAGTACCAACACTCTTATATGGATGTGAAGCTTCGGTGGTAAATGCAGCAGCGAGGAGACGGTTGGAGGCAGTGGAGATGTCCTGTCTAAGGGCAATGTGTGGTGTAAATATTATGCAGAAAATTTGGAGTGTGGAAATTAGGAGAAGGTGTGGAGTTAATAAAAGCATTAGTCAGAGGGCAGAAGAGGGGTTGTTGAGGTGGTTTGGTCATTTAGAGAGAATGGATCAAAGTAGAATGACATGGAAAGCATATAAATCTATAGGGGAAGGAAGGAGGGGCAGGGGTCGTCCTCGAAAGGGTTGGAAAGAGGGGGTAAAGGAGGTTTTGTGGGTGAGGGGCTTGGACTTCCAGCAAGCGTGCATGAGCGTGTTAGATAGGAGTGAATGGAGACGAATGATACTTGGGACCTGACGATCTGTTGGAGTGTGAGCAGGGTAATATTTAGTGAAGGGATTCAGGGAAACCGGTTATTTTCATATAGTCGGACTTGAGTCCTGGAAATGGGAAGTACAATGCCTGCACTTTAAAGGAGGGGTTTGGGATATTGGCAGTTTGGAGGGATATGTTGTGTATCTTTATATGTGTATGCTTCTAAACTGTTGTATTCTGAGCACCTCTGCAAAAACAGTGATAATGTGTGAGTGTGGTGAAAGTGTTGAATGATGATGAAAGTATTTTCTTTTTGGGGATTTTCTTTCTTTTTTGGGTCACCCTGCCTCGGTAAGAGACGGCCGACTTGTTGAAGAAAAAAAAAAAATATATAAAATATGAAATAACTTTTAAAAACACTTGAAATTTTTGGAGTTTCCAGACATAATGGAGAGACATGGTGCTTACAGAGCTCACGGAGAATGTAAACAAACAGGGTGGGATGCAGTGACTGTATTAGAAAGTCAGGTGGGGGGAGCCGTATAGCGAGTTTTGGTCATAATTTGCAATGCCTGTATTAGCGGAACGCCGTAAAGTGAAATGCAGTAAAGCGGGGCCCCACTGTATAATACAAATAACAGCAATCAAACATGGAGACAGTGGGTAAAACCACTTCTACCAAACACGAAACAATCAACTGTAATTAAACAAGAAAAAGAGAGTTGGTAAAACAACTTGCACTTACCATTGTGTTCATCTACCTCTGTACCAATAGCTGAGGCAATTCTCTTTTGCTGAGATACTACCTGAGACAATACCTCAAGACCAGATTCTTGTTCTGTAATCAAAACAAATAACATAATGTAGTCATTCTCAGAGTGAACAAAAGAGTTATCATTAGATAATGAATTGATGTTTAGTATATTTCACACATTCTTAAACAATTTTTGTTTTTTTACCTTAACAGCTGTCTCCTGCAAAGGCAGGGTGATCCAATGAAGAAAACCCATTTACCATCATTTATTCAACTGCTGTCTATCCAGAAGTGTGCTGATATCACAGTTAGTTACCTCAGACTACTACATCCCCACCCCTCCTTCAGAGTGTAGCAACTGCCCTTCCTACCTTCAGGACTCAAATCCAGCTAACTGATTTTCCTGAATACTTTCACAAAGTTACTTTACTCACACTCCAACAGCATGTCCATTATAAACCACTTGTCTCCATCCGCTCCTGTCTAACACACATACAAGCCTGCTGGATGCTCAAGCCCCTAAAACTCAGTCTCTTTAACCCCTTCCCTACAACCATTCCTATCCCTCTTATTTTAAATCCTCTTTGTCAACCTAACCTTCTCCATCCTCTCTACATGCCCACACCACCTCAACAACCCTCCTCAACTCTCTGAATTATAATCTTGGTTACCGTTTAATTTCTAAACTCCGAATTCTCTGCATGATATTCACACCACAGTTGACATATCTACAACATTCAAAACCGATGCCTCACACCCACATTGTAATGTTTTAAGTAATTTAATCATTATATTGTTAAGACTAATTCATGGGAAGTGAATATGTAGTAGATTATAAAATAAAACATTAAATCAGGAATAATTTTATTATTAATTTATACAGACCTGCAAAGGCTCCATTTTCGGTTACTATGATCAAGCACTCATTTAATCCACTCATTCTTGTTCATTCTACAATGCATAACAATGGTTACATTATTGTACAAAAAAGGTATACATAAACCTCACAAGCCTAATGCTTGTGACTATCTTGTACAGTGAGACTTATTATTGATGGTGCATAATACTGACAAGATGAAGAATAAGACACCTGTGCAACATCTGGGTATCTTTATTGATGAAATGTTTCACCTGCACAAGCTTCTTCAGTTGAATGCAACACTGGAGACAGCAGGGGTAGTTTTGATGTGATCAGTCCGTCACCCTTGTTGGGCGACAGACTGATCATGGTGAGGTCTATCCCTCATGCCTGAAGCATAGGCATGAGCCCGGACTGTACTTCAATAGAATTATATACTGACAAATATGCTAACAAGACACTGTCTCCAGGATTGTATTCCCCCGTATTTGACTAAAGAAGCCTGTTATGCAGTCAAAACATTTCAACAAAGATACCCAGGTGTTGTGCATGTGTCACATTCTTCAGTATGTGAGACCACTTTTATTACTCAGGCATACTGTACTTACTTTACTTAGTTTCTTAAAGAATAAAGAGGCACAATAAAGTGACTGGAACCATACACAAATTACCCACACAGAGGAGAGTGAAACTTATGACGATATTACTGTCAATGTGATGAAAGAAGTCCAGTGACGCTACTGCATTATAAAAATAAAAGCAAAATGTCTTCTTCCACTTAAATCATTCATTTCAAGCACATACAATAAATCTGTTAGTGTCTTAATGTTTCCAGGGAGTGTAACCTCACTGCCTGGTCTCAGATCAGATAGTCTATATTTGAAGGAATATAAAATAAGACTAAGAACAATTAAGAAACACAAGCAATTAAAGTGCATATTAAATGTGGGCGAGGGGCTTGGATTTCTAGCAAGCATGTGTGAGCGTGTTAGATAGGAGTGAATGGAGACAAATGGTTTTTGGGACCTGTGAGCTGTTGGAGTGTAACCAGGGTAATATTTTGTGAGGGATTCAGGGAAACGGGCTAGCCAGACTTGAGTCCTGGAAATGGTAAGTACAATGCCTGCACTTTAAAGGAGGGTTTGGGATATTGGCAGTTTGTAGGGACCTCTAAACTGTCATATCTGAGCATCTCTGCAAAGACAGTTATTATGTATGAGAGAGGTGAAAGTGTTGAATGATGATGAAAGTATTTTCTTTTTGGGGATTTTCTTTCTTTTTGGATCACCCTGCCTCAGTGGGAGACAACCAATGTGTTGAAAATTAAATGTAAACAGATATTTTCAAGATATACTGCAATCTAACATGTTCATGAAACAGAAAGAAAAATACCAGCAATTCTCCCAACACAAACAATACCCCGTCACATGACAGGATGGTGGGAAGAAGGGGTTAGTAACCCCTTCTGTATAAATTATTACATGCAAAAAGAAGAAAAACTTAAGTTTCTCCTTTTTTGGGTCACCCTGCCTCAGTGGGAGACTGCCTCTGTGTTAAAAAATAATAAAAAGACAGGATGGTTGTACCTTTGTATGGAGAAAACAGCATATAGTATGCCATCAATTGTACCAGGTAATATACAAAAAACAAATGACTTTCTTTTCCAAAAGAACATTTACATAAAATCACCTTGAAGTAAGCGTTGCTGCTGCTGACGTAATTCATCTGTGCTGAGGTCAGCACTGCTGTCCTCTCTGTCATCCTCCACACCCCAGCCTGAGGCTGCATTCTCAGCTGGTCCTACTGAGCGGTATTTTCTCCTAGAAAAAGAGATATGTCAATTAGTGTAAATTATTTACATTCCAATTATAGTCAGCTCTTTTATAAAGTTACTCTAAATAGCACAAATTTTTTGCAAATGAAATTTTAAGGCATATTTAAAACAAAATGACACATGGGAAAACCTTGAGAGTACAGGAGAGCCCCATATATATAACTCCGACTTTTTGGTGTTCCATGTTTTTGTTGGCTTTCAATTGAGCCATTATTCATTATGTTTTGTGCTTTTACCTCTTTTCCACCTTATCACCATTTTCTTACAACAGCTGCGCGAGGGAAGGACAAACAGCGCCATATTTTAAGGTAAATATTGTATGCACTGTGCATTTTATTTTTTTATGTTTTATGTATAGCTGTATAAAGCACTTAATATATGATAGTGAAAACATGTTATCAGACATTTTTGACACATTCTATAATGAAAAAATGCTCTTTTCCATCTGCTAGCGATTTTCACTCATTGTTTAGGGTCTCGAACCTTAGGAGCCGCAGGAACGGGGCTTGTCTGTAAGTGCTATTCAATATTCTGAAACAATTTTTCAACCCAACTTACAAAAAAAATCCATTATATACAAAAGTGTCATAAGAGCTGACTGTACATCAATTTTTAAAATCAATTCATAACCTAAGCCCCAAATAGAAGAGTCCTGGAGATGGGAAGTACAGTGTCTGCACTCTGAAGGAGGGGTGTTAATATTCCAGTTTTATAACTGTAGTGTAGGCATGCCTCTGGCAAGACAGTGATGGAGCGAATGATGATGAATTTTTTTTTTTTCAGGTCACCCTGCCTTGGTGGGAAACGGCCGTTGTGTTAATATAAATAAATAAATGTTTATCTCTTACTTTCACCATAGTTTCACATTAATAAGCATCGTTTCGATACATCATAAAGACTAGGGTGTGCAGGAAAGAGATGTTGTACAAACAGACAAGAAATATCAATGTACATCTCCATAAAAAATAAAATGAAATTCCTAACACATAAGCAATTTCCTGCCATCATAAGATGATCTGAAGGACACACACACTTATCAATACCCTAGCTGTCTTTCCAGAAATATATAGGCATTAAAATTAATGCACTAAACCACAACATTCCAACCATCTTTCAGAGTGCAGGAACTGTACTTCTCATCTCCAGCACGTTAGTCCAGTTAACAGATTTCCCTTAATCCTTTCATAAATGTTACCTTGCTCACACTCCAACAGCACATCAAGTCATAAAAACCATCTGCAACCACTCACTTCAATCTCACTATACCTTGTTTTAACTCCTAAATATATATTGATAACCATCTATGAGACTGTATATAAAACCGCTCATTTTGTCATTGCCTTATTAATCTTAAGTTAATCTTAAGTTTGTCCAAAATGCTCTGCATATTAACCCGTAAACGGTCCAAGCAGATCTACGTTCACACGTGTTGTGCTACAAAAGTAGATCTACGTTTTTTTTACATATTTTCTAATGTAACAAAAAAAAAAAGTAGATCAAAGTTTTTTACACATTTTCAAATGTAAAAAAACAAAAAGAAGATCTACTTTTTTTACATACTTTCAAATGTTGAAAAAACGTATATATACGTTTGGATCATTTACGGGTTAAGGGGCTTTCTGCATGCACACTTAAATGTTATTCTCCTCTGTATAAACATTGTATCATAATGAAATAAAGGATCTTATCTTCATGTCCTCACACAAGCCTGTGGGACGTTCAAGCCCTTAGCACTTAAAACCTTAACCCTGCCTCCCTCCAACCCCTCCTGGGATATCTCCTACCCCTATAATACCCACTCATTGAAATCCATATGTGCTTTCTTCAGGGAACTTTGAAACTTTTCACAAAGGCGTATTCGTCTTTCACGTTCTGCTGGCGTTAAATCTCGTAATTCCCAGTCGTCCAGTCTTGCAATCAGTTCATCTACTTGCTTTTCTACCTGTAAAAAAAAATCCTAAATTAGCATTAAAAAAAAAAGTTCCAATAAACACTTGTTACAAACAACATCCTGGTACAATAAACTCTCTACTAATGGATTAACAGGGATGGGGGGGAGGGGCAATAGTGCCAATTATCCAGAAATTCCAAATAATACAAAATTAGTTTTTTGTGACTGCCCAGTTGTCTTCTGAACCAGTGGACCAAGTTGTCTTCTGAACCAGTGGACCAAGTTGTCTTCTGAACCAGTGGACCAAGTCAACCGGACATTAAGAATATGGGTACTGTAAACTGTCATACTCTGGTGCAATATGTACTGTATAATAATTTTACAGTACTATACCTAATTTATAGTAATTTTACTTACCTTTTCATGGTGAAGAGACGAAGTGTAAACTACCACGATTGATGGTGGAGACTCGGAGTAACTTTTATTCTGAGTTAGCAGAGATGTAAAGCTCTACTGGTGAAAATAAAGAAGATGGTTCAGAAGACATAGATGGTAGAGAAGACACAGATGGTTGAGAAGACATGTCACTGAGACCCCAGACTCAATCTTCTCTATTAGTTCAAAAGTATCTGTAAAACTGAGAGCCACAAGTTTCCTCATGGCACCACCACTTGCTTTACAAGTCAATGTTAACTGTACTGTACTTAATATGTTAATAAAGTCACACAAAACATTCTAAATCCGGGAAAAAGTAAGACTGAATGGCAAGTGTATGCACAAGAGAGTGCAATACACTGGCTTGGGTCGCCTATGACTCAGAGAAAACAGACAGGTCCTGGATGTAGCCACCATGGCCCATACCAGACAAATATCAGAGTGGCTGCACTTCGTCTATTGGTTCAGATGATAACTGGACAATATTGTTACAGACAAAATCTGTGATTACAGACTTTTTCCATTTTGTCTGATACTTCTATCTGTCTGGCCAATTTTTTGTTCCAAAATTTATCAACGGCAGGGTTTATTGTAGTTTATATTATTATTAAAATTATAAAATTCATTAATGAAAGGGTTTGTAAAGTAAAAGGACACAAATGCAACTAATGTGACATTTTATGTGGCAACATTTCGCTCTCCAGGAGCTTTGTCAGGCCGTCACTTGTGTCCTTTTACTTTACATATTGTCGGTAATTCTACCAAAATATATACAATGAAAGGGTTTACCGGAGTTTATATTATTATTATTATAATTATAACTAAGTGCTACACCAATAAGGGTCATAGAGTGTACTTTATATTGCTGTAGCCTTTTTCACTCACTACCCAAACCAATAAGTGGTGTAAATACTATATTATACTAAGAATTTTTTTATTTATTTATTTATTTATTATAAATTTGTGCACACATACAGAGGTACAAAAAAATACAGATAAGAGCAGTATGCCAAAGCCATTTATACTATGCATAGCATTACGGGCTGGCTTAAAATTAACTTAAGATTAATTAAGCAATGATGAAGTCAGTGATAAAACATTAATGTAAACAGATTACTATAAAGCACAAGTGAGTATTACAAAGACAGGTCATATGAAGGATTCTGTTAGGTAGTGTATTTAAAAAATAATAAAGTTAGATTGGGTTTTAGGTTTAACATTTATGTGATATAATTGTGAGAAACATTTAAGATATACAATTTATAAGGTTCAGTTATTCAGTATTTATTTGGTTTTGGGTGAGTAAGTGATCTTTGAGTAGAGACTTGAATTTATAAACAGGTAGTGTTTCTTTTATATTTACAGGTAATGAATTCCAGATTTTAGGGCCTTTTATGTGCATTGAGTTTTTGCATAGTGTGAGATGAACACGAGGAACATCAAAGAGTGATCTGTGCCTTGTGTTATGGTCATGTGTTCTGTTGAGGTTGGCAAGGAGATGTTTGAGGGGAGGGTTAATATCAGAGTTAAGTGTTCTATGTATGTAATAGGTGCAGTAATAAGTATGGATGTTTTGTATGGTGAGTAGGTTTAGTGTATTGAATATTGGTGGAGTGTGCTGCCTGTAGTGAGAATTTGTTATCATTCTAACTGCAGCCTTTTGTTGGGTAATTAGTGGTCTGAGATGGTTAACTGTTGTTGAGCCCCATGCACAAATTCCATAGGTGAGATAGGGGTAAATAAGAGAGTGATATAGGGCCAGGAGGGCTGACTGTGGAACATAGTACCGTATCTTCGATAGTATGCCTACAGTCTTGGAAATTTTCTTAGAAATTTGTTGTATATGTGTATGAAATTTGAGTCTATTATCAAGGTGGATTCCTAAGAATTTTCCCTCTGTTAGCTTTGTGATAGGTGATCCGTTTATCATTATGTTAAGAGGGACATCTGTAGCTCTGTTACCAAACTGAATGAAGTAGGTTTTGTCAATGTTTAGTGTAAGTTTGTTAGTCCTCATCCAGGTAGATATTTTCTGTAATTCGGTATTTACAGTATTGGCTAGTGTGACTGGGCTCGGGTGAGAGAAGACGTATGTAGTGTCATCTGCAAATAGTGTGGGTTTGAGTAATTGCGAAGCATTTGGAAGGTCATTTATGTATAGGAGAAAGAGAAGAGGGCCAAGGACACTTCCCTGTGGGACACCAACTGTAATTGGTTGCGCAGAAGAGTTTGCCCCATTTGCGTACACATATTGGCTTCTGTTGCTGAGGTATGACTTGAGGTAATTGAGGGAGTGCCCTCTTATACCATAGTGTGACAATTTTACGTGGAGCAAGTCATGGTCAACTGTATCAAAAGCTTTACGTAAGTCAATGAAGATCCCCAGTGGGACTTCTTTTTTCTCTATTGCAGTGTATATATGTTCTAGCATGTGTATAATAGCATCATTAGTATTTTTATTAGGCCTGAATCCAAATTGGCAGGGGTTGAGTATGTTCTGGGAGATAAGGTAGGAGTAGATTCGTTTATGAATTAGTTTTTCAAAGATTTTTGAGAGAGGGTGTAAGTTGGATATTGGCCTATAGTTATTCAACTCTGTTTGGTCTCCTCCTTTGTGGATCGGGGTGACCCTTGCTATTTTGAGTACTGTAGGGAAGGTGGAGGATTCAATGGATTTGTTAAAGAGTGTTGCAATGATTGGAGATAGCACTTGTGACACTTTTTTATATATAAAGGGTGGTAAGGTACTTAAATCTCCTGCCTTGTTTTTTAGTGCATTGATAATAAGGGAGACTTCGTATGGGTTAGTCGGAGCTAGGAACAGTGTGTTCGGGTAGTTGCCGGTGAGGTAGTTATTTGGTGGGGTATCTGAGCTTGGGATTTTATGGGCAAGGTTTTGTCCTATAGTGGAGAAGAAATCATTGAGTCTGTTTGCTGTTTCTGTTGGTGGGAGTTGGGGTTCATCTGATTTTGCTAATTTTATTTCGCTATTTCGTGATATCTTTTTTGTTCCCAGAATTTCAGATAGTGTTTTCCAGGTCTTTTTTATATCACCTCGTAAGTTGGATAATCTGTTCTCATAATACAATTTTTTTGCCCTTCTTATCAGGCTGGTTAGGATTGACGAGTAACGTTTTGTTTGGTCTCTGGTTATGTGACCCATTCTGTACTGTTTTTCATATTGGTGTTTTGTATTTATGGATTTGAGAATGCTGGGTGTTAGCCAGGGACTGTTCAGTCTCTTTGCTGTCATCTGTTTAGTTTTTTTAGGGCAGTGCTTGTTATAGAGGTATTGGGTCTTTTTTAGAAAATTATTAATACATTCGTCAATATCTGTATAGATTTCTAGCTCAGTGTGCCAATCAATGTTTGCTAATGCTGTTGCGAAGTTATTAATGGCTGCCTCATTGTGAAGTCTGAAGGTGACTTTAGTAGTGTCTTGGGGTAGTTTACCAAGAGTTGTTATGAGGAAAGTAGGGTAGTGGTCTGTGGTATTATCTGTAATTATGCCTGATTTTAAAGGGGATATGGTGTTGGTCCAGATGTGGTCAAGTAGGGAAACACTAGTCTCTGTAACTCTTGTAGGTTTTGTTACTGTTGGTAGTAACATACAGTTACTCATTGTGTTTGTGAATTCAGTAACGTGTGGGTCCTGGTCTTGCAGGAGATTTATATTGAAGTCACCTGAGAGTAGTAAGTGATCTTTGTTCATGCGTGCATCAGTTATCATACTTCCTAGATTTTGACTAAATTGGCTAATGTTTGACTGTGGAACTCTGTAGATGTTTATCAATGTGAGAGGTTTTTGTAGGTATTTGGATTTGAATTTAGCTATTATATATTCCCCATGTTCATCCCTTGTGCAAGTATTAGTGATACATTCTAGTTGGTCTGAGTAGTATATGGCTGTGCCACCCCCTTGTTGGTCTGGCCTACAGTTGTGTATGGCTGTGTAACCAGGAATGGCATAGACATCTGTACTATCAGGCTTTAGCCAGGTTTCAGTTAGTGTAATGTATGAATAAGGAATGAATAAACAAGATGTGGTGATGAGAGGTGCCTGTACAGGAGGGCCCCGCTTATACAACAGGTTAAGTTCCGGGCTACTGCTGTAAAGTGAAATATAGCCATTTTCACTTTCAAATGCATTTAAAAGTCTGTTAACATGTTTATACTCTCATACATTAGTGAGCAATATAGCTAGGCCTAAAAAATGCATATACAGTACACACATTACTTACCTTAAAATATTTTCTTCCTTAACTTACAGTGAGTGGTGAATATATAAATGAAGAATGGGTATGAAAACCACTGCATTAGCAAAAAGCTGAAAAGTGAATTGCTGTAAAACAGGGTCCTCCTGTATATGAGAGGTGCCAGTATAATGTTGTTACACAGTAACCAGCTGATGATTTGGCTTGTACAACACCAGTCTGTAATAAGGTTATTAGTTGAAAGATCTTATGGAATATATTTATGCTGTACTCTGTGTGATTAACACTTGTGACTGAATCTTAGTTATGTATTGGTGTAGGAAGCATTAATAACATTATAATGTTATGGGAGAGTGTGAGGGAATATCAGTCAGATTCAGTATGAAACCTGAACAATCTGAAGGTGGTAGCTAAAGTAATTAAACACCCACCTTGAGCAAACACCTTTATATTCTGAGTAAATTGCTGAACTTCATAGTAATTCTGTGACCAATATGCAAGAAAGTGTCTTTCTTTATTATCAGTAACCACTGTTAATACAGTATGGCCCCACTTATATGGCGGGTTAGGTTCCAGGCTGTCGCTGGAAAGCAGACATCGCCGGAAGGCAGAACGCCATTTTTTTCCATTTATAAATGCATATAAATGCCAGACAACAAGTTTACACTAAATTATATTAAGTCAGTAATAGAACCAGGCATTAAAAACACACAAAGTAAAATACGTTCACAGTAAATTCATTACTTATCTTAAAGTATTTGTAATCTTAATGTAGGGAGAGAGGGGAGTAGTACTTATTTGTAGGAATTCAGGTGCAGGTAGCACTGGCTCCCCATCTCATACTTAATATACGATATTTAAAACATCCCAGAGAGGTAAAATACACATACAGTACACTTGTTATTTACCTTAAAATATGTGTAGTCTTAATATAGAAAGAGAGATGAGTAGTATTTATTTGTAGGAAGTCAGTGTAGGTACCCAGTAGGTGTAGCCCGCCTGGGCTACACCTACCGGCTACCTACACTGTGGACCAGAGCCATATTATTAACATCGACATGCCTTGTTCACTGAATTTAATCTTTTCTAACAACTACCTTTAGATGCCATCATAAATGAAGGTAGAAGTAATGAATAATTCATGCCAAAAATTGTAAACAAAAACGGAGTGAGGGAGTGGCTGGGCCAAACACAGATTCATAAACGTTTTCTCTGATGGCTGAGCAGAGAAAACGTAATGTTGTCCCTCCACCCGGCTACCACACAGGTCCACAGGTATTAACAGAGCACACATAAAATATGCAATAAATGCCAGACAACAAGTTTACACTAACTTACATTAAGTTAGCAATAGAAATAAGCATTAAAAACACAATAAAAGGTAAGATACACACAGAGTACACTTATTACTTACCTTAAAATATTAATATTAATGTGTGAGAGGTGAGTGGCAGGGTGTTTATTGAATGAAATCAGAATGGCACACCATCATCCTCTAACTTGGCACTTAAAGCAAGAGGCTTACGGCTTCTCTTTTTATCACAGCTAACCTTAGACGCCATCGTCAATGAGAGCCAACTAGTTGACGAAAGAGTAAACGAGAGAGAGAACGAGATACAGAGTTGAGACAATGTAAGAACACAAACTGAACAGGTAATGGGCGATCACTCAGTCAGGCGAAATAAATGCGTATTAAAATGTCTACTTTTAGTGCATTCACGTACGTTTGTAAGCGTTTGTAAAACATTTACCTCAATATTTTTTTATTATAATAATAATTACCTCAAAATACAAATACTCTTACATTGTGTACAAGTTGTACAAGTCATAATACCAACTGACCTCATAATTTTGTAATATTTTAAACTTAAGATTTAATTTAAGTCTGCCCGAAATGCCTAGCCATGCTAGGTGTTCTAGTGGTACACTCTGTAATTATTATTTTACTACATGTAAACCACATAATAACCAAATTCTGTAAACTCAGCATTGTAATCCTTATAGAGAATAAATTTTGAATTTTGAATTTTGAATTTTGAAGTTAGTACAGAATAAACAAACAGCAACACACCATTTTTAGAGTGAATGAAGATATTATTATTATTATTATTATTAATAGTGGACCCCCGCCTAATGTTGGCATCACATAACGTTAAATCCGCCTAGCGCTACATTATAATGCAAAAATTTTTCCTCGCCTAGCGCTAAAAAACTCGCTCAACGCAATTTGTCCGAGACACGTCCATGTGCGGCCTGAGACAGCCTCACTTGTTCTGCCGGTGGCATTGTTTACAAGCCAGCCTCCGCGGTCACATCCAAGCATACAATCGGAACATTTCATATTATTACAGCATTTTTAGATTTCACCTGCAAAATAAGTCACCATGGGCCCCAAGAAAGCGTCTAGTGCCAACCCTACAGGAATAAGGGTGAGAATTACTATGGATATGAAGAAAGAGATCATTGCTAAGTATGAAAGTGGAGTGCGTGTCTCCGAGCTGGCCAGGTTGTATAGTAAACCCCAATTAACCATCGCTACTATTGTGGCCAAGAAAACGGCAATCAAGGAAGCTGTTCTTGCCAAAGGTGCAACTTTGTTTTCGAAACAGAGATCGCAAGTGATAGAAGATGTTGAGAGACTGTTATTGGTGTGGATAAACGAAAAACAGATAGCAGGAGATAGCATCTCTCAAGCGATCATAAGTGAAAAGGCTAGGAAGTTGCATCAGGATTTAATTAGAAAAATGCCTGCAACTAGTGATGATGTGAGTGAATTTAAGGCCAGCAAAGGTTGGTTTGAGAGATTTAAGAAGCATAGTGGCATACATAGTGTGATAAGGCATGATGAGGCTGCCAGTTCGGACCACAGAGCAGCTGAAAAATATGTGCAGGAATTCAAGGAGTACATAGACAGTGAAGGACTGAAACCTGAACAATTGTTTAATTGTGACAAAACAGGCCTGTTTTGGAAGAAAATGCCAAGCAGGACCTACATTACTGAGGAGGAAAAGGCACTCCCAGGACATAAGCCTATGAAAGACAGGCTTACTCTGTTAATGTGTGCCAATGCTAGTGGTGATTGCAAAGTGAAGCCTCTACTGGTGTATCACTCTGAAACTCCCAGAGCGTTCAGGCACTAAGAATATTCTCAAGGCTAATTTGTGTGTGCTGTGGAGGGCAAACAGTAAGGCATGGGTCACTAGGGACTTTTTCTATGACTGGTTACACCATGCATTTGCCCCCACTGTGAAAAATTACCTAATTGAAAATAAATTAGACCTTAAGTGCCTCCTGGTGTTAGACAATGCCCCTGGTCATCCTACAGACTTGGCAGAACGACTTTGTGGGGACATGAGCTTCATTAAGGTCAAGTTTTTGCCTCCTAATACCACTCCTCTCCTGCAGCCCATGGACCAGCAGGTCATTTCCAACTTCAAGAAACTGTACACAAAAGGTATGTTTGAAAGGTGCTTTGTAGTGACCTCAGAAACTCAAGTGACTCTAAAAGAGTTTTGGAGAGATCACTTTAATATCCTCAATTGTGTAAACCTTATGGAGGGAGTGACTAAGAGTACCTTGAACTCTGCTTGGAAAAAACTGTGGCCAGAATGTGTAGACAAAGGGATTTTGAAGGATTTGAGGCTAACCCTGAGAAGTGTATGGCAGTTGAGGAATCAATTGTGGCATTGGGGAAGTCCTTGGGGTTGGAGGTTAGTGGGGAGGATGTGGAAGAGTTGGTGGAGGAGGACAATGACGAACTAACCACTGATGAGCTGCTAGATCATCTTCAACAGCAAGAGGCCAGACCTGAGGAAACTGCTTCGGAGGAGGGGAGAGAGAAATTGAAGAAGTTGCCTACTTCAAAGATCAAGGAAATGTGTGCAATGTGGCTTAAAGTGCAAACCTTTATGGACGAAAATCACCCTCAGACAGCTATTGCAAGCCGTGCTGGTGACTATTACACTGACAATGTTGTGAAACACTTTAGGAAAGTCATAAAGGAACGAGGGGTACAGACCTCTATGGACAGATATGTTGTGCGACAGAAGTCCAGTGACTCTGTCGCACAACATAGGTGGTCCTAGTGGCATTAAAAGAAGAAGGGAAGTAACCCCGGAAAAGGACTTGACACCTCAAGTCCTAATGGAAGGAGATTCCCCTTCCAAACACTAAGACTATCAACACTCTTCCCTCCTCCCATCCCATCAATCATCACCAGATCTTCAATAAAGGTAAGTGTCATGTAACTGTGCATGTCTTCTTCAGTTTGTGTGTATTAAAATTAATATTTCATGTGGTAAAAAAAAAATTTTTTCATACTTTTGGGTTTCTTGCACGGATTAATTTAATTTCCATTATTTCTTATGGGGAAAATTAATTCGCCTAACGATAATTTCGCCTAACATTGAGCTCTCAGGAACGGATTAATAGCGTTATGCAAGGGTCCACTGTAATAATAATAATAATAATAATAATAATAATAATAATAATAATAATAATAATTATTATTATTATTATTATTAATAAAAAGCACTAAACCCACAAGGGTCGTGAATTGCTATATATAGAGTAAAGGCATACAAAAAGAATATTTTTCTACAGTTATCCCCCAGTTTGACTAGAGAAAACGTAATTCTTCTGACACTACCTACACAGCTGCTTTGTAAACAAATCTCATATTTACATCAATTTTTATTCTGTGAGTGTATGTATCATGTTTATATGCTATGTAATGGGTTTCATATATAATTTTGAGGAAAATATCATAGATGGATTAATGTAAATGCCTATATTGATGTAAAATAAGACATTTAGTGTGCCCAAGAGTGATTATTATTACGTAGTATTGGCGTCATGAGTAGAGAGAGACTTAGCCATTTTAATGTGTACCTGCACACCAGCACAGTGTGTAAGTATATTTAGGTACAGGTACACATAAGTATAATTATCAGAGTACATATAAAATATGCAGTAACTTTAAAACACTTGAAATTTTGGAAAGTTTCCTGACATAATAGATGTGGTCACGGAAAATGTAAACAAACCGGGAGGGGGCGCCATATTTGAAAGACCGCTTGCCATATAGCAAATTTTGGTCATAATTTGACATCGCCGTATAAGCGGAATGCCATAAGGCAAAACGCCGTAAAGCGGGGCCTTACTGTATATGTTTTATTTAATGTAATTATTGTCATGCCCAAATCGATTGTTTATTTGTTGTGGGATATGTCGTGGGTGAGCCCCGAGTCTCACAGGCTGGAGACAAGGCCATGATGCTGCTTCACTATATGCTTCAATACAGCAGACACTTTCTGCAGAAAGAACTGCTGAAGTTACCTGATGTTTCTGTAGAAGTGGACTGGGAGGCAGTGAGCTGCATGGCAGTGGCTTTCTTTAGTATATTTTAACCCTTTGAGGGTCGACAGGCCCTCTCTGAGACTCGTTCTCAGGGTAGGCAAAATTTAAAAAAAAAAAAAAAAATTCTTATGAAAAGATAGAGAATCTTTTCCCGATCATAATGACACCAAAAGTATAAAATCTGATGGAAAACTTACGGAATTATGCTCTCGTGAAGTTAGTGGTCTCAGCAATGTTTATGCATTGGCGATTTTGCCCACTTTGAGCCCTATTTTCGGCCAATTCCACTGTACTAGTCAACAAAAAACATGAATATCTCGCTAGAACTCCATTTTTTTCTATCAAATGAGTGCAAGAAACCACCCATTTACCAATTTCAACTATCCAGTACAGTGGTCAGAATTTAGCAATTTTGCCAATTTCACACAAATTTCAAAAGATGCCAATTTTCGAATAAGGTCCAGAATAAACAAGAAAGACATTCCTGGCACTAAAATGACATTTCCTCTGTTCATTAGTCACGTCTCAAGGCCCCTCTTACATTCTTTTGCTTTCCACTTTGAATTTTTATTCTCACAAAAAATAGAAGATTTACTGTTATGCAGACTACTGCATTAGTGTAAAAAATGGTATAAATAATATTGGCGCACTTGCGAAAGAATATTAGACTCACCAGTTGACGTGTATTGGATGCTTGGCATGATTTGTTTACTTTAGAACTTTGGTAAAAATCGAACATTTTTGCTACTTTGAGCTCAATTTCAAGGTACTTGTCATTGTAAAACCAGTCAAAATCATCTCAATTTCTGTGATATGTCTTCCATTCTATAAAATGAGACCAAGAAAACTAGAATACAACAATAAATACCATACGAAAATACAGTGCAAAGTCGCTGTTTTATTCCAAAAAACGGTCGGGTTTTTTTCTCATTATGCACTGTGTGCTGCAGGATTTTTTTTATAATGTGCACACTGACCACATAGACTCATTCTTTCATATGTAGGCCTACCAGCTTTCTCCCACTAGATTTGAGGGCGCTAGAATTTAGGCGTACTAGTATGTCAAAAACCCTGGGTCATAAGCCGTACTAGTATGGCTGAATCCCGCAAAGGGTTAAACTTCAAAAAAAACAGCCCACTCCAGAAACTGTCTGCCATACTGAAGCACGTCGACAATGTCTTACAATTATAAATCACTCCACCCACTGCCTATGGTCCAGTATGGACCATCATGTCAGTACACTTCTGGAATAAAGCTAAAGTGTGAGTAATGGTGAAATACAGTATGTTTTCTTCTTTTAATTAAATTGTGCTAGCAGGGGAAAAAGTTTTTAAAAAGCTTACAATAATATTTACACAGTTTTAATATAATTTTCACATTCCATATATCAGTAATTACTACACATGTAGTTTGTCATAGCCATCTTGTTTTAAGTTATTAATATTATAAAAAGTTAAAACTACAGCTTGTACTCTACAGGAAATAAAACAAAATAATCAAACACACAAAAGTCTCAAAAGCACTGTACATAGAGAAGCTGAATACTACTGAGACACCACCTCTGAACTCACTAATAAATACTAGATATTAAATACTATACTACTGGATTAGTAATTAAAATTTATCTACTTCTAAGAATAACAGTTACAGTATTTGACACTTCAGAGGTTATGTTCACACCATTAAATTACTACTTCCTTAGAAATTTGAATGGTAGCAGAGACGAATTCTGTACATAACAATGCTGTGAATATTTTACAGAAGAGCATAAGAATGGAGAAGTGCTGCACAGGCCTCCTGGCCTCTGCTAGGCAGGTTTGACTCACATCCACTCATGTACCTGTCCACCCTATATTTAAAGCAACCTGAACATCTCGCATCAATGGCACTACCTGGGAAATTTTTCCATTTAAACGAGCCAAACTTCCCTACAGAGAGCTTTTTACATACTAATATGTTTTGGCTCAACGGTACACAAATTTCAATTTAGCACCAAACTTAATTTAGCAACCTAACCAAACCTTGTTAAAATTATAATATTACACAATATGTAGATTGTATGTCAGCCTAAACTTACTCATCATTATTATTTGACATCAATGAAATATATTAATCTCATAATAGTCAGCATACTAAAATATATTAATCTTATAATGCCAGCATACTAAAATTCACATTTAGTATGCTGGCAAAATGATCAGTGCTTTCTGAGACAAGAAACTCTGACTGAAATGAACAACAATCATGTCTTGTATACACTACACAAGAACAACAATCATGTCTTGTATACACTACACAAGAACAACAATCATGTCTTGTATACACTACACAAGAACAACAATCATGTCTTGTATACACTACACAAGAACAACAATCATATCTTGTATACACTACACAAGAACAACAATCATGTCTTGTATACACTACACAAGAACAACAATCATATCTTGTATACATTACACAAGAACAACAATCATATCTTGTATACACTACACAAGAACAACAATCATATCTTGTATACATTACACAAGAACAACAATCATATCTTGTATACACTACACAAGAACAACAATCATATCTTGTATACATTACACAACAACAATCATATCTTGTATACATTACACAAGAACAACAATCACATCTTGTATACACTACACAAGAACAACAATCACATCTTGTATACACTACACAAGAACAACAATCACATCTTGTATACATTACACAAGAACAACAATCATATCTTGTATACACTACACAAGAACAACAATCACATCTTGTATACATTACACAAGAACAATCATATCCTGTATACACTACACAAGAACAACAATCACATCTTGTATACACTACACAAGAACAACAATCACATCTTGTATACACTACACAAGAACAACAATCACATCTTGTATACACTACGCAAGAACAACAATCACATCTTGTATACATTACACAAGAACAACAATCATGTCTTGTATACACTACACAAGAACAACAATCATGTCTTGTATACACTACACAAGAACAACAATCACATCTTGTATACACTACGCAAGAACAACAATCACATCTTGTATACATTACACAAGAACAACAATCATGTCTTGTATACACTACACAAGAACAACAATCATATCTTGTATACATTACACAAGAACAACAATCATATCTTGTATACACTACACAAGAACAACAATCACATCTTGTATACACTACACAAGAACAACAATCACATCTTGTATACATTACACAAGAACAACAATCATATCTTGTATACACTACACAAGAACAACAATCACATCCTGTATACACTACACAAGAACAACAATCACATCTTGTATACACTACACAAGAACAACAATCACATCCTGTATACATTACACAAGAACAAGAATCACCACTACACAAGAACAATCACATCTTGCATACACTACATCAGTCAAATACTTTTTCCACTTTCCTTAACTGACAAAAATAAACACAGAGTTGTGTTTTATAAATCATGCAGCACAACACTGCCAACAAAATTTTGTATTACTAATGCTAAGAGATACAATAGGCCATTATTATTATTATTACACTGATGGGAGAATGCTAAATTCACAGGGGCCAAATCCGAACAAAATCTCTTAATCTTACAGTACCTAGGGTATGGAAGGCATTCAAGCTCAATTCCAGGAACTGGACCTGTGGTCCAGTTCCTGGGGCTCTTGATGCTTGAGAGGCTCTTGATCCAAGGAACTGGACCTGTGGTCCAGTTCCTTGGATCAAGAGCCTCTCAAGCATCAAGGAACCTTCCTAGAGTATTAAAAACACATCTACTTTTTTATTAAACTCATGATTTAAATTACAAAATTGTTAACTGATATAATCATAAGAAGATTAAGAATTTTAAAGGTTTATTCTCTCTCTACTATTAATACAAGTATTAAATTTTTTCACAATTAGATTTACAAGCTAAGAGCTGTGATCTTACCACAGCGGATTTCAGAGCCCAGTAGGAAATACAGGTGCTCCTCACTTTACGATGGTTTGACTTATGATATTTTGACTTCATGATGGTGCAATGGCAACACACATTCAGTAGTCATCAAACATTTTTCCATTTTTAACCAAATTTTTCCAAGCCCATTACGTCTACTAAACTCCCAAATCTGTCCCCTGCTTCTGGTACATCCTCTCCTCACTTACCGATGGAGTTCCGTTCCTAAGACCATGTTGGTAAGTGAATTCATCGCTAAGTGAGGAGCGTACTATAATGGTAGTGGGTGTGTATCAACCATCTTTGATATTGTTTTAATGTCACCTTTGCATCATTTATAACATTTTTAGAATATTTTTAAATGTGTAAACAGTAGTGTACTGTATATTGTAATAAACAGAATAGAGGAAAATCAGCTCTAATATACATTATTTAGGTATGTATACTGGCCAGAGAGCCCGTCGTAAGTCCGAGTTGTCGGTAAACGAGTACATCACTAAGTGAGGAGAGGCTGTATTTAGTTATAGTAATTATTTACTTATTCAGTGACAGTAGTTATTTATTTATCATATCACATTCATATATGACTTACAATATCTTCAACTTACGATGGGTTATCGGAGCATAACCCATCAAAAGTCGAGGAGCACCTGTGCTATCACCCTCCTGAATTTAACCCATGACAATCTGCTAGAAGGGACAACTGGTGTAAAGACACTTGTCAATACATCCTAATTCTTTGTTGAGAGCCAAGGGAGCTACCACTTAGCCACAAGCAACCTCAATTATCATATGCTTTTCGTTAAAGAGCCACGTGTTTTACATACTGTAACTGCAATGGCACCTTAGCGCACACCCATGCCAGACAGGTAAGAAAAAGATTTGCTCATTGAATTTCAGAACATTTAAGCAATACTGTGCAGGATTTGCATCATCTGATCACTCCTCAATATGTTAAGCTGTTGGTGGTAATAACCAAGTGTTATTTGTGATCCTGAAATAATATACATTACGATGCAAAAATACATTAATCAGTTCCACTTAAGTAGTTTTTAAATGTTACAATATCTATGATGCAGTACCTGAAAAAGTTTTTCAATAAAAATACTCACAAATCTACTGTACACTACTCACATTATTATTATTATTATTATTATTATTATTATTATTATTATTATTATTATTATTATTATTATTATTATTATAATCAAAAAGAAGTTTTGAACCTACAAGGGTCACACTACTCACAAAACTACAGTCAACCCTCTGACTGACTAATGGGTAGTGGGTGGGTGACCAGTAATGGCAATTGTGGTGGATAGATTATTATTATAATCAAAAAGAAGTGGTAAACCCACCAGGGTCATACAGCAGATAGACAGAAGAGAATTGTTTTGCTGTGATTGTAACAATAATGAACAATTCTACAAGCAAAGGACTTTGTCATTATTTCCAAATCTACTGACCCAGTGAATATTATACCATATTTCCAAAGTCTGTTAGATGGAGAGTTCACTTGAAATGGAATTTTTCCCTCACTATATTAATGAATGGACAACTACCGATTTATATTCCTACGGCAGAGGTCACGCAAAAGTAGAAAAACCGTGAATTATGCAAAATTATGTCTGCATAATAAATTTTATTTCAAATTTGTGCCTATTTAGTATTTCCGAGACTATATTTCTGTAATCCAGACTTAAGTCCTGGAGGTGGGAAGTACAGTGCCTGCACTCTGAGAGAGGTGGGGATATTGAAGTCTGGAGAAGAATTTGAGTTGAATGTCAGTACACTTCTCGCAAGACAATGATAGAAGTGAGTGATGGTGACAGTGTATCTTTCTTTTTTGAGTCTCCCTACCTTGGTGGGAGACAGCCAGTGTGTTAAAAAAAAATCTCTAATACATCACATCTAGTAAATAATGCCATCCTTAAGAAATTATGACCAGAGTAAAGGGATCTGTTCACAGAAAAGCCGATGCGCCAGGAAAATGCTAGAGAGTAGAATTCATACTCTGGTTGTTTTCAGTAAAATATGGGTAATATAATCAAAATCTATGAATTACTTTTATCTGTGAATTACCTTCATTACCTGGAAAACTTTTATTTTTATTTTTTTTTTTTGTTAACACATCGGTCATTTCCCACCAAGGCAGGCTGACCAGAAAAAGAAGAAATACTTTCATCATCATTCACTTCATCACTGTCTTGCCAGTGGCATGCCCACAATACAGTTAAAAAACTGCAGCATATCAGAACCTCTCCTTCAGAGTTCAGGCACTGTTCTTCCCACCTCCAGGATTCAAGTCTGGTTAACCAGTTTCCCTGAATCCCTCCATAAATGTTATTTTGCTCGCACTCCAACAGCATGTCACGCCATAAAAATCACCCGTCTTTACTCACTCCTAACACACTCGCACACACCTGGTGGAAGTCCAAGCCCCTCACACACAAAAACCTCCTTTACCCCATCTCTCCAACCTCTCCTAGGATAACCCCTACCGCACCTTCCTTCCAATACAGATTTAAATGCCCTCCAAGTCATTCTATTTTGTTCCATTCTCTCTAAATGTCCAAACCACTTCAACAACTCTTCCTCTACCCTCTGGAAAATGCTTTTAAAAACCCAGCACCTCCTTCTAATCTCCAAGCAATGGATTCTCTGCATCATATTCACATTGCACATAGCCCTAAGACATGACATCTCCACCACCTTTTCTTGTTTACCTGGAGTTTACCTGGAGAGAGTTCCGGGGGTCAACGCCCCCGCGGCCCGGTCTGAGACCAGGCCTCCTGGTGGATCAGAGCCTGATCAACCAGGCTGTTGCTGCTGGCTGCACGCAAACCAACATACGAGCCACAGCCCGGCTGATCCGGAACTGACTTTAGGTGCTTGTCCAGTGCCAGCTTGAAGACTGCCAGGGGTCTGTTGGTAATCCCCCTTATGTGTGCTGGGAGGCAGTTGAACAGTCTCGGGCCCCTGACACTTATTGTATGGTCTCTTAACGTGCTAGTGACACCCCTGCTTTTCATTGGGGGGATGGTGCATCGTCTGCCAAGTCTTTTGCTTTCGTAGTGGGTGATTTTCGTGTGCAAGTTCAGTACTAGTCCCTCTAGGATTTTCCAGGTGTATATAATCATGTATCTCTCCCTCCTGCGTTCCAGGGAATACAGGTTTAGGAACCTCAAGCGCTCCCAATAATTGAGGTGTTTTATCTCCGTTATGCGCGCCGTGAAAGTTCTCTGTACATTTTCTAGGTCGGCAATTTCACCTGCCTTGAAAGGTGCTGTTAGTGTGCAGCAATATTCCAGCCTAGATAGAACAAGTGACCTGAAGAGTGTCATCATGGGCTTGGCCTCCCTAGTTTTGAAGGTTCTCATTATCCATCCTGTCATTTTTCTAGCAGATGCGATTGATACAATGTTATGGTCCTTGAAGGTGAGATCCTCCGACATGATCACTCCCAGGTCTTTGACGTTGGTGTTTCGCTCTATTTTGTGGCCAGAATTTGTTTTGTACTCTGATGAAGATTTAATTTCCTCATGTTTACCATATCTGAGTAATTGAAATTTCTCATCGTTGAACTTCATATTGTTTTCTGCAGCCCACTGAAAGATTTGGTTGATGTCTGCCTGGAGCTTTGCAGTGTCTGCAATGGAAGACACTGTCATGCAGATTCGGGTGTCATCTGCAAAGGAAGACACGGTGCTGTGGCTGACATCCTTGTCTATGTCGGATATAAGGATGAGGAACAAGATGGGAGCGAGTACTGTGCCTTGTGGAACAGAGCTTTTCACCGTAGCTGCCTCGGACTTTACTCTGTTGACGACTACTCTCTGTGTTCTGTTAGTGAGGAAATTATAGATCCATCGACCGACTTTTCCTGTTATTCCTTTAGCACGCATTTTGTGCGCTATTACGCCATGGTCACACTTGTCGAAGGCTTTTGCAAAGTCTGTATATATTACATCTGCATTCTTTTTGTCTTCTAGTGCATTTAGGACCTTGTCGTAGTGGTCCAATAGTTGAGACAGACAGGAGCGACCTGCAACATTCACCACCCATGCTTCACACATTTATAAAAGCATTGGTACCACTATACAGACCCACGTCAGGAAACATTTGTCCTGTTTCCTGACGAACCTTACCTAACCTAACCTAATGTTCTTTGTCTTCACAAACTCCTTAGTGCTCTGCTTGCCTTTTTCCCCTCATCAGTTCTATGATTACCTTGTCTTTCAAAGACCAATCTACTGCCAAGCCCATTCCTGAATATCTGAATACATTCACACTGGACAAATATATAAATGAAAAGAGCTGGGTCTCATTAGTATCTGAGGTATTGAAGGTAATTCTTGGGAAGCTTTGGAAAAAGGCTGGAAAAGTGGGTGGGTGGGAATAGGTGGCCTTGTATGGGCCAGCAGGCCTGCTGCAGTGTTCCTCCATTCTTATGTTCTAATGACTGTATGTGGCAAAATCATAAATAATTTGTACAAATTAACAGGAAATGTGCACCAGCCACTTGGACAAACCTTTATGTTATCAGATGCCTCCCAGTGCACACCAGTCCACATTCACATGCACTGCCAGATTGAATGCTACCCTACTTACCTAGTAACATGCACTGCCAGATTGAATGCTGCCCTACTTACCTAATACAATGCCAATATTTCAGCCTGCCAGCATTAGCCTCAATGACCACTAGAAACTTTCTACACTTTAAGTGCCATACATAGGTTTATACAGAATCTTTACAAGCTGTGTGTTGGCAAATGTGTGCAAAGTACGGTACTTTAGGAATTCTATATAAACCAGTGTACCGATGCATGAGCATAGCACTGACCTGAGGAATGCTGATTCTTAGTTTGTTAGAGAGGAGAGCATGCTGTATGGTGCCAACAGAGGCTTGTCTTCTCTGAGTGACGCTTTCTGTCACTTCACGAACCAGCTGTTCTATGTTACCACAATCAACCAGCCTGGATGCATGGGTAGTAAGTAACTGCAGTTGGAATCACACTCAAATGGTAAGAAAGGTAGAAAATAAACAGAAATGTTGCTTTGAGAAGAATGTTGCAGCTACAGAGCATGAATCCTTATGTAAATCATGAAGCTAAGCCACCACAATATATGAGTAAACCTTCACACTCATAATAAATACAGTACATGTACCAAGAATTTTATCATGAATTAGGAATGAAAAGGAACACATTATATTCAAACTCTATTACTCCAACTAAGAGAGATACATGACTTAATATTGAATATTCATGATGAACGCTAAACTTGCAGGAGACATACAGTAATACGACTTATTAAATTTCAGCAATTTCAAAATTAAAATTTCAATATTCTAAGAGTGCTGAAATAAAAATTATGACCTTCCATGAAACTATATTTTAAATTCAACTTGTTTGAAATGACCATGAAGACTAGGCCTAAACTCACTATATGTTATATAAATTTATATTGTTTACTCTTTATTTCTATTACAAACCAAATACCCCATTTTGTACCCTAGCTTTTAAAATACGAACTACAGTACTTAATATTCAAGCTACGTCTACTGTAATTTACACCTATTCGCCTTTATATTCAAACTTAAAACTGACTACAGTGGACCCTCGCCTAACGATATTAATCCGTTCCTGAGAGCTCAACATTAGGTGAAATTATCTTTAGGCGAATTAGTTTTCCCCATAAGAAATAGTGGAAATCAAATTAATACGTGCAAGACACCCCAAAGTATGAAAAAAAAAATTTTTTACCACATGAAATATTAATTTTAATACACACAAACTGAAGAAGAGATGTACAATACATGACACTTACCTTTATTGAAGATCTGGTGATGATTGATGGAACGGGAGGAGGGGAGAGTGTGGATGGTCTTAGTGTTTAGAAGGGGAATCCCTTCCATTAGGACTTGAGGTAGCAAGTCCTTTTCCGGGGTTACTTTCCTTCTTTTAATGCCACTAGGACCAGCTTCAGAGTCACTGGACTTCTGTCGCACAACATATCTGTCCATAGAGGTCTGTACCTCTCGTTCCTTTATGACTTTCCTAAAGTGTTTCACAACATTGTCAGTGTAATAGTCACCAGCATGGTTTGCAATAGCTGTGTCAGGGTGATTTTCATCAAAAAAGGTTTGCACTTTAAGCCACATTGCACACATTTCCTTAATCTTTGAAGTAGGCAACTTCTTCAATTTCTCTCTCCCCTCCTCCAAAGCAGTTTCCTCAGGTGTGGCCTCTTGCTGTTGAAGATGATCTAACAGCTTATCAGTGGTTAGTTCTTCATTGTCCTCCTCCACCAACTCTTCCACATCCTCCCCACTAACCTCACCAATATGAGCACTAGTTCCAGGCATTTTTTCCTGTTCACCTGGGTGTTAGTCAACTGTTGTGGGTCGCATCCTGGGGGACAAGATTAAGGACCCCAATGGAAATAAGTTAGACAGTCCTTGATGATGCACTGACTTTCTTGGGTTATCCTGGGTGGCTAACCCTCTGGGGTTAATCGTTTCTCGGTAATTGTTTCATGTTAAGCCATACCAACAACACACTCTCCACATCTTCGAGTAATACAGCTGATGGTGGTGCAGCAACAGCAACAGCTGACTGTGGTGGAGCAACAGCTGACCATGGTGCAGCAGCAGCTGTGGTGCAGCAGCAGCTGTGGTGCAGCAGCAGCTGACTAGTGCAGCAACAGCTGACCGAGGTGCAGCAGCAGCTGACTGTGGTGCAGCAGCAGCTGTGGTGCAGCAACAGCTGACTGGTCCAGCAACAGCTGACGGTGGTGCAGCAGCAGCTGACTGTGGTACGATAGTATTTCCCACCCTTTTTTACCACAGGGTTGGCACTAGAAGCTTTCTTGGGGCCCATGGTCACTTATTTTGCAGGTGAAATCACTAAAAACGCTGTGATAATATGAAATGTTCCGATTGTATGCTTGGATGTGACCGCGAAGGCTGGCTTGTAAACACTGCCACCCACGGAACAAGTGAGGCTGGCTGAGGCCGCACGGGGACTCGTCTCGGACGAATCGCGTTGAGCGAGTTTTTTAGCGCTAGGCGAGGCAAAATTTTTGCGTTAAAATGTATCGCTAGGCGGATTTAACGTTATGCGATGCCATCGTTAGGTGAGGGTCCACTGTATAATAAATAGTAGTAAGCACAATACCTTTCAAAAACAGATTGAACCACACAAAGCAGTGTACTGTACGTTCACTGCTTTGTGTGGTTCAGTCACCACACACAGCAGACACCATAACTCGACTCACGAAATTGTAATGACAGAATTGCAAACAAACCATACCACAGGTGGGGTTAGAACCTGCGATCAGAGAGTCTCAAAACTCCAGACTGTCGCGTTAGCCACTGGACCAGCTAGCCACAATAAGGTTCATCCAACTAGGTATATTTATACACCATAGGAAGGTTAGCATAGGCACCACTGTGAACACAAATGCAGTCTGAGTTTTTTGTGAACAGTACCTAGTAGTAGTAGTATCAATAATAATAATAATATTATCCAACAGTAGTGGTAGTAGTAGTAGTAATAATAATAATAATGACAATAATAATAATAATAATAATAATAATAACAATAAAACACTCTCAGCATCACCTCTGACTTAATCTAATCTCATATAATCTCTCACACCATCAATACAACACAATGGACCTATTTTTCCACCATTGTAAATGTTATCACATTTAAAACAACTTACCTATCAGTCTTCATGTTTAATAATAGTCTAAAGAATAATTTTTAAGCCACAATGTACTATAGTATTTATCTTTAAATGTGAGATACTCACAGCAATTAGGTTGTACTTTTTCTAATAATTATATAAAATAATGAACCCATAACAAGAATGTTTTTTTGCTAAACATTTTGTTGTATAGACAGACCCTGCCTTACAGTGCTTCACTTTACAGTGCTTCACTTTACAGTGCTTCACTTTAAAGTGCTTCACTGTAGTGCTTCACTTTACAGTACTTCACTTTACAGTGCTTCACTTTACAGTGCTTCACTTTACAGTGCTTCACTTTACAGTGCTTCACTGTACAGTGCTTCACTTTACAGTGCTTCACTTTACAGTGCTTCACTGTACAGTGCTTCACTGTACAGTGCTTCACTTTACAGTGCTTCACTGTACAGTGCTTCACTTTACAGTGCTTCACTTTACAGTGCTTCACTTCACAGTGCTTCACTTCACAAGGCTTTGCTTTACAGTGCTTCACTTTACAGTGCTTCACTTCACAGTTCTTCACTTCACAAGGCTTTGCTTTACAGTGCTTCACTTTACAGTGTTTCACTTTACAGTGCATCACTTTACAGTGTTTCACTAATACAGTGGCTTTCAATTATACCAATTCTTCATTTATTCCGACTTCCTTCAATAAATATATTCACCTCTCACTATACGCTGAGGACGAAAATATTTTAAGGTAAGTAATGTGTGTAAAGTATATGCATTTTTTAGGCCTAGCACTATTGCTCACTTAATATGTGATAGTGTAAACATTTTGTCAAGCTTTTATATGTATTGGAAAATGAAAGAAAGGCTGTTTCACTTAATAGTGATTTTTGCTTTAGAGCAGCAGCCTGGAACCTACCTTGTCTGTATACTGAAACCTCTCCTAGGGCATTGTACAGTAACTTCTTGATAAAACATGGCAGAGCCCAGGTAAAACTGCAAGAACATTAAATTACTGCATGCTAATCAAGAGAGATCAAATACAGTGGAACCTCAAATTTCGAACGTATCACTTATCGAACTCTTCGAAAATCAAATGCTTTTTTTGAACCAACTTTATCCCTATTATCGAACTCGCCCCTATTTTCGAACCACCAGGTACCGGACCTGTCCAGCAGCCCACTCTGTCCACATCCCCGTGCAGGGACTGTGAGCCAGTCTGGTTTTGTTGATGCTTGAGTGAACACTAACCTGCGCTCTCATTCAAACATTTTACGATTATTTCATTGTGTTCAGCGCTTGTGGGACTGTGAAATAAGCTACCATGTGCCCAAAGAAACTTCCTAGTGGTACCCCTGTGGTAAAGAAAGTGAGAAACACCATAGATGTGAAAAAGGAAATAATGCAGAAGTATGAGAGTGGTGTGTCACTTGTTGTGCTTGCCAGGATGTACAGGAAAAACAAGTTGACCATCGCTTCTATCCTGGCAAAGAAAGCTCCTAGTGCCAAGCCTTTGGTAAAGAAGGTGAGAAATACAATTGAATTTAAGAAAAACATCATTGAACAATATGAAAGTGGCTTAAGTGTGGCCAAACTGGCCAGGATGTATAACAAACCCTATACAACCATATGTTCCATCATGGCCAAGAAAAAGGAAATCAAGGATGCTGTTGTTGCAAATGGGGTAAATATGCTGACAAAAATGAGATCACCAGTACTCGAAGAGGTTGAGAAGTTATTATTGGTGTGGATAAACAAGAAACAATTAGCAGGAGATAGTATTATGACGTCGATTATTTGTGAAAAGGCTTAGGCAGTTGCACGACGATCTGGTAAAGAAACTGTCTGCAACTAGTGGTGATGTGAGTGAATTTAAGGCCAGCAAAGGTTGGTTTGAGAGATTTAAGAACCGTAGCGGCATACACAGTGTGGTAAGGCATGGTGAGGCTGCCAGTTTGGACCACAAAGCGGCTGAAAAATATGTGCATGAATTCAAGGAGTACATAGAGGCTGAAGGACTGAAACCTGAACAAGTGTTCAATTGTGACGAAACAGGCCTCTTTTGGAAGAAAATGCCAAAGAGGACCTACATTACACAGGAGGAAAAGGCACTGCCAGGACACAAGCCTATGAAAGACAGGCTGACGCTCATGTTCTGTGCTAATGCTAGTGGGGATTTCAAAGTGAAGCCGTTACTAGTGTACCATTCTGAAAATCCCAGAGTGTTCAGGAAAAACAATGTTATGAAGAGTAAATTGTGTGTGTTTTGGAAATCTAATAGTAAGGCATGGGTCACGAGGGAAATTTTCGTCAAGTGGTTCAATGAAGTGTTTGGCCCTAGTGTGAAGAATTACCTCCTGGAAAAGAAATTGTATCTCAAGTGCCTCCTAGTAATAGACAATGCACCTGCTCATCCTCCAAACTTGGATGACCTAATTTTCGAGGAGTGTGGGTTCATCACAGTAAAGTTATTGCCCCCGAATACCACTCCTCTCCTCCAGCCCATGGACCAGCAGGACATTGCAAACTTTAAAAAAACTCTACACCAAAGCAATGTTTCAAAGGTGCTTGACTGTGACCTCAGACACTCACTTGACCCTAAGAGATTTTTGGAGAGAACACTTCAGCATCCTCCATTGCATAACCCTTATAGGTAAGGCTTGGGAGGGAGTGACTACCATGGCTTCGAACTCTGCTTGGAGAAAATTGTGGCCAGATTGTGTCGACAAGAGGGATTTTGAAGGGTTTGGGGCTGTCCCTGATGAGCCTATGTCTCTTGTTAAATCTATTGTGGCACTGGGGAGTTCCATGGGGTTGGATGTGAGTTTGGAGGATGTGGAAGAATTGGTGGAAGACCACAACGAAGAACTCACCACTGAGAAGCTGCAAGAGTTTCAGCAGCAAGAGCAACAGATCGCAACTCAGAATCTTGCTGCAGAGGAGGAGGAAGAGAGATGGAAGAAGGTGCCTTCTTCAGAAATTAAGGAAGTTTTTGAAATGTGGGGTAAGGTGGAAAGATTTATGGAGAAACATCACCCTGACAAGGCTGTTGCAAGCCATGTTGGCAACATGTACAGTGACAAAGTCTTGGCCCATTTTAGGGAAGTGTTAAAGAGACACCAGAAACAGAGCTCTCTCCACAGTTATTTTGCAAGACAGGACTCCAGTGACTCTCAAGCTGGTCCTAGTGGCATTAAGAAACAGAGAAGAGAAGTAACCCCAGAAAAGCAATTGGTACCTGAGGTGTTGATGGAAGGGGATTCCCCTTCCAAACTGTAAATAATCCAATCTCTCTCCTCCTCCAGTCTTCCATACACTAAGAAGAATCTCCAATAAAGGTAAGTGTTATGCTGTTAATGTTTCATTCATCATGTCCCATTGTATTTTTTATGTACTACATCTATATTTCATGTAAAAAAATTTTTTGTTTTAATACTTCTGGGTGTCAGGAACAGATTAATTGTATTTACATTATTTCTTATGGGGAAAATTGATTCGAAAATCATAGATTTCGATAATAGTAGCACCTCCAGGAACGGATTAAATACGATAAACGAGGGACCACTGTATTTCCATTATTTCTTATGGGAAATATTGCTTCGCTTTTCAGACTTTTCGAATTTAGAACTAGCTCCTGGAACGGATTAAGTTCGATATTTGAAGTTACACTTATAAATAATAGAGAAGATGATTATAACTTATGGGTGCAGACACATGTGGTACACACACACATGGTACAAATATGATAAATAATAGAGAAGATAATTATAACTTACAGGTACAGACATGTGGTACACACACATGGTACATAAGAACACATGTTTATCACGTGAATAGGTGATTTACAGTCCTCAACTCATGATACAATCACAAAATGCATATACACACAAATAACCTGCACAGCAGAGAGTGAAAATTATGACAATGTTTCAAAATGCTCTCATAACTTTGCGGGTTATCTGTGTATTGTTCCAGTCTGGTCACAGACCGGGCCGCGGGGGCGTTGACCCCCGGAACTCTCTCCAGGTAAACTCTCTCCAGGTCATGGTATTCTGCCTTTTCATTCTCAACAGAATGTATATATAAGTAATGCACCATCATCTGATTTGCTCAAGTGATGAATGCTACAATGCATTACAGGTTTATTTGTATATTACACCTGATCCTGCAGAGAATTAGGAAATATATTTAAAATGGTGCAGACCAAGTAGCCTTAAAAGCATGAAAATATAACAATGCATAGCTGTGAGAGTATAAAGTACAAATCATCTCAGTCTTACTAGCTATACTTGAACATAGCTACAGTCTATAAATGTCGACAAACTCTAGGAAAGAATACTTGCCTACAGTCCAGGACATTTAATAAAGAAAACATTTTGTCTCGAGTCTTAGGACTGGTGATCAGTTTCTAGACTGGTGGTCAGTTCTAAGGACTCATGATAAACTCTAAGGACTCATGATCAGTTCTCAGGACTGATGATCAGTTTTAAGAACTAATAATCAGTTCTAAGGACTGATGGTCAGTTCTAAGGACTGGTTTACCTGGAGTTTACCTGGAGAGGGTTTCGGGGGCTAATGCCCCCACGGCTCGGTCTGAGATCAGGCCTCATGGTGGATTAGGGTCTGATCAACCAGGCTATTACTGCTGGCTGCACGCAAGCTGACGTACGAACCACATCTTGGTTGGTCAGGTACTGACTTTAGGTGCCTGTCCAGTACCTTCTTGAAGACAGCCAGGGGGTCTATTGGTAATCCCCCTATGCATGCTGGGAGGCAGTTGAACAGTCTTGGGCCCCAGACACTTGTGTTGTCTCTCAATGTACTCGTGGTGTCCCTGCTTTTCATCAGGATCGGGGGAATGTTGCATCTCCTGCCCAGGTTTTTGCTTTCAAAGGGAGTGATTTTCGTTTGCAGGTTTGGTACCAATCCCTCCAGGACCTTGCAAGTGTATATTACCATGTATCTCTCACCTGCATTCCAGGGAATACAGATCAAGGACCTTCAACCATTTCCAGTAATTTAGGTGCATTATGGTGCTTATGGTGCTGTGGTGGTCAGTTCTAAGGATTGATGATCAGTTCTAAGAACTCATGATCAGTTCTAAGAACTCATGATCAGTTCTAAGGGCTCATGATCAGTTCTAAGGACTCATGATCAGTTCTAAGGGCTCATGATCAGTTCTAAGGGCTCATGATCAGTTCTAAGGACTCATGATCAGTTCTAAGGGCTCATGATCAGTTCTAAGGGCTCATGATCAGTTCTAAGGACTCATGATCAGTTCTAAGGACTCATGATCAGTTCTAAGGACTCATGATCAGTTCTAAGGACTCATGATCAGTTCTAAGGACTCATGATCAGTTCTAAGGACTCATGATCAGTTCTAAGGACTCATGATCAGTTCTAAGGACTCATGATCAGTTCTAAGGGCTCATGATCAGTTCTAAGGACTCATGATCAGTTCTAAGGACTCATGATCAGTTCTAAGGACTCATGATCAGTTCTAAGGACTCATG
Source organism: Cherax quadricarinatus (assembly GCF_038502225.1). Taxonomy (NCBI): domain Eukaryota; kingdom Metazoa; phylum Arthropoda; class Malacostraca; order Decapoda; family Parastacidae; genus Cherax; species Cherax quadricarinatus. The sequence goes on along the minus strand of NC_091334.1, from coordinate 3,824,436 downwards.
ATCAGTTCTAAGGACTCATGATCAGTTCTAAGGACTCATGATCAGTTCTAAGAACTCATGATCAGTTCTAAGGACTCATGATCAGTTCTAAGGGCTCATGATCAGTTCTAAGGACTCATGATCAGTTCTAAGGACTCATGATCAGTTCTAAGGACTCATGATCAGTTCTAAGGACTCATGATCAGTTCTAAGGACTCATGATCAGTTCTAAGGACTCATGATCAGTTCTAAGGACTCATGATCAGTTCTAAGGACTCATGATCAGTTCTAAGGACTCATGATCAGTTCTAAGAACTCATGATCAGTTCTAAGGACTCATGATCAGTTCTAAGGACTCATGAGGTCGCATGCAGCAAAACATTTCCTACACTAAGAGTCCTGACTATACAAGTGTCCTTTTCCACACTTGAATATACAGAATACTGGGTCCATGAACCAAGTCACTTATTTTATTTATTTTTATTATCACACTGGCCGATTCCCACCAAGGCAGGGTGGCCCGAAAAATAAAAACTTTCACCATCATTCACTCCATCACTGTCTTGCCAGAAGGGTGCTTTACACTACAGTTTTTAAACTGCAACATTAACACCCCTCCTTC